>NC_068400.1:12479109-12669109 GCF_023724105.1 Carassius gibelio | reverse complement strand
CTTTACACTAAGAAAAACAATTTTGAACCTAAATTTGTTCTTATATGGCACTGCGAAAACCCTCTATTGATAATTTTGCTTCTTCAAATAAAAAAGGCATTTGGTCTGAATCAGGAGAGAGATATGCACAGATCAAGCTTCATTTATATACAGTTCGAAACAAGTAACAAAACAGGTATGTAGGTGGATTTTGACTTTTTCACTGGAGGAAGCATTTTTATAGATTATGAACTGATTTTATTTTTTTGCCAGAATTGGCGGTCTAAAGTTAAAATGCATTAAGAATGGATTTGTTTCTTACAAATGTGTAGCTTTTCGCTTTATGAGACGTTACATGATGTACTGGAGTGGTGTGAATTACTGGATTATTGGGATGTTTTTATCAGCTGTTTGGACTCTCATTCTGACGGCACCCATTCACTGCAAAGGATCAAGTGATATAATGCCACATTTCCCCAAATATGTTAAAGAAACAAACTCATCTCTACGGCCTGAGGTTGAATACATTTTCATCTTATTTTCATTTTTGGATGAACTATTCCTATTTGAAGGGTCATAACAAGAAAGAACAAAATAAAGAAACATCATAACAAAACCAGACTGATTTTAGATGCATTTCAGATGATGCGTGTGGACAAGGTCATTCCTAAAATCTGATGCCTACAGCGCTGATGGACAGTTTAGTGTGTGAATGTCTCTGCAGCTCACGTCACACGATCATCCTTCCTGATGGCCTGTGAAACATGCAGCCACTGCACTGCTAGTTCAAAGACATTACTTGCTCTTATTTTGGCTTCATCTACCAACATAGGAATATTGCATCTATGGTTTCCATTTTGTTAGCCCATCATCATCTCATCCCGACACATTTATAAAGCTTGCATTAAAGATGGATTTATTCCAGACACACCTCTCTCTCCTTTCAGATCATTTGCAAAATGAACACACATCAAAACATTCACTTTAAAGGTTTGTATAGTCATTAGAGATATCAAGTAATTTGACTGAGTATGACTAATACACTCTTTGATGATGTACGTTCCATGTGATCTAGATGCAGGTGTTTTTGTTGTGCAATTAAAATGATGCCTTCTGAAAATAAACCAGTCTGAACTGAAACTAATTTGAAAACATGCAAACAAAGCATGTTATAGAGCTCAAAAATCAAAACAGGCTGTACTATAAGTCAAATACAGCAATAAATGAATGTGAAATAATGATCTCAAATACACAGAGTCCTAACAAATGTAACAGACCAACATGTAAAGCGATTGAGGATGATGTCAAATAATGAGCCTTTCACAACTGAGCAATTCATATATTAAAGTTTCATGTTGTGTTATTTAGTGAAGCAACAGTTAGGAAATAGTAATTGTAATTTTTTAAAGAGGTAGAAGAAGTCAAAAGCATTGCACTGTCTCGGTATTTCATGCAACATCACTTTGTTGCTACACATTTTAGAAAATGCATTAGCTCATTTAATATTTTTCTAGAAAATGTAAACAGTGTGCACAAAACTTATCCACTGCATTTTCTGAACAGCCCATGATGTACAGTACAGCTTTCGATTGCTAGCCAGAAGCAGCTCCTACTATGGAGAGAGATATTCTCTTTTTTTATATATTGTATATATATATTGTTTTGTCAGCTTTGAGCAGCACACAAGCATATAGATGGACCCAAAGCTTACAGATACAAACTAAAGCCACAATACACCAGATCTGATTTAACAGCATCTTTAATTTGAGAGCAAGCCAGTATGTAGATATCATTAAAGTATGGATTTTCAGGCAACAGAGAACTGAGTAACAAAATTGGAATTGATGTTTAAGTGCGTGTGACGGTAAGAAAACTTCTAAAAGAGCCTTCAGACCAAAAATGTCTAATTTTCATTAACAACTCTGAGTCAATACAAACTAAAGCGAAAAGGCTCCAGGCTCATATCTTTTCCAACAGATGATGCAATCAAACTTAAGGAAATTACATTTACCCAGACCAACTTCTAATAGTCCAGCAAGAACAACTTCTTCACTTTCATAAAAGAAAGAGGTTGGGCAGTAACCTCAAGACCTAACATGAAATGATATCCTAAACCTGTCTATACTAACAGATTCAAGTGTATATATGACTACTATACGCTTGAATTTGTTAGTCTTTCAATAAATCAAGACCACCAAAGTAAATTTAGTTCCCAGTTCCTTGGCTATACCACTAAAAAGCGCATTAAGGTTAAGTATTCCCATACACCCAAGGGTACCAGAGGGACAAGCACCAATTTGCAGCATTTCATCTGAAGTGTCAGTTATCAAAGGGCTTGTTTATCTGAAATGACTGATGGTTTTCATTACTCTAAATTGTTGGCCCATGGGCACTGGGCATGAGATCGTCCGGAGGGTATATGGACGTGCCATACAGCGCTGACCCTGCCATATGACTGCGACCCCACATGTCTCTGTGACAAATCACCTGTACATCCGTCCATCGGAGTAGCCTAAAAATTCATCCTGCATGCATCAAGTGGATTATGGCACACAGAGAGGCTCCAAAAAGTATTTAGAAACCAAATGTATGCGTTACATTAGGTTAGGTAAAAAAATAAATAAAAACATATATTTATATATATATATATATATATATATATATATATATATATATATATATATATATATATATAAATCATTTTTAAGATGAATATGGCAAACATACATCTGAAAAAAAAAAATGCTACAAAATTGCATGTTTGCATGATAAGGCTAAACAGTTCAAAAGTGTGAAGAGAAATGACTCATGCATCACACAAAAATCTGAGCACGAGTTAAGATTAAAAAAATGTTACTCAGTTTGCTGTTTTTTATAATGCAATGACATTCAGACATGTTCATGCGTGTCTAGTTTGTTGAGGTCACTGTATAATAATCAGCCTTAAAAAAATACGACTACATTTATAAGCAATGCAAACGACACTCACCTGACTTGCGTGCACTAGACTTTCTTGTGCATAGAGCGAAATTGCACATCCACACCAAAGCAAGAAGCACCATCACTCTCTCCTGGAGACGCATTTTCAATCCTTTATGATTCCGAGAGCCCGATCTGAGTTTCAAATGCAGTTACTCATTTTAAACTCACTGAGAAGAAAAAAATGCGGGTTTTTTCGATCCAGACTGTTGCAGGTCTTTGTATGCACGGTGAAGCCGGTCTGATGCGATTACTGTCTGCCGCAGCTCAGACACGCTCCTCGTGCGCGGCCCCACAGGAGCCCCGACACCCGCGATCAACTCCGGAGAACTTCAGCATCCACGGAGCTCCACAGCAGCCGTCCGGAGTCCGCGTGTCAGCCCCACACTTAAAGTTTCTTCTTATTTAGGAGCGTTTTTGAGAGAAGCGGTGAGGAGCGAAGGCAGAGACACTCGGAGTTAAGAGGATAAAGGTCTAATCTACACAGATGGGGACTTGAGCTCGCTTCAGTAACTCTGAGTCTCTGACCAATATAGCAACACGGGAGACTGACTGCGCGATCAAAGTTTGAGAGGGGCATTAATGCGCCTACTTCATGGCGGGTATTAATGCCAATAACCAGATTTGACGACTAAATTACCCATAGACCTAATTATTTTTGACAGGAATGAAAACGAGGCTGTGATGGCCACTTACAGTAAAGTTTGCGGTTCAGTAGACAAAACGTCTTTCTGAGAAAAAAATATTTTTAAAAAATCAGACAAAAACGCTATAGACACAATTTTTCATCCGCGTTAAATTAAAAATGGAATAAACTGATTAGGGTCTGTTATACTGTAGGCTTATTGGATGGATGGATGGATGGATGGATAGATAGATAGATAGATAGATAGATAGATAGATAGATAGATAGATAGATAGATAGATAGATAGATAGATAGATAGATAGATAGAATTTCCCCCTTTTTCTACAGCTGTCCTGTTCTTTTCATGTCTTCTCTTCTTTGAGTTCTCCTTGAGGATATGAGGTATCTCCAGCTCTGTTCTATACCGGAAATTGAGGAATTCATAAGCTGTCAGATTCAAAGCAATCTTTTCTTTCATAAAATTGAATGTTTGCATGAATGTTTGCATGTTTTCCCTACAAATAGGCTAATCAAAGGAGATCTGAATTAAGTTTGATGATTAACCAGCCTAATTAGTGACAACATTCAGCGTAATTACATGGATTTGAATTCATAGCAATTTGGAATCAAATGGGCTCCAAATTCCCCCAAAATTAAATCAAGACGAGTCTAACACACACACACACACTGTTAGTTGCCTAACATCTAGCAGTTTTAATGTATGATAATAACAGATAAATAATGCAATAATAAGTACAGTAAAATAAGGAAGGCCCTGCACTTCAGACTGTTGACCGGTGGAGGGAGTCAGGCTCTGTGTAACAGTGTTTCTGCACAAAATCATAATAGGACTGACAACATAAGATCCCCTAGATAATCAGAACAAAATATAGCTACAGTAAAATGACAGACATTGACAAAATGGTGAGTTTATTATTATTATTTACATTTATTTATTCATTTAGCAGACGCTTTTATCCAAAGTGACTTACAGATGAAGACAGTGGAAGCAATCAAAAACAACAAAAAGAGCAATGATATAGAAGTGCTATAACAAGTCTCAGTTAGGTTAACACAGTACACGTAGCATGGGACTTTAAATAATATAATAAATAAAAAGAAAACCGATAGAATAGAAAAAGAATAGAGCAAGCTAGTGTTGGAGGTTTTTACACACACACACATACAAATATACATACACATATACATACATATATATATACACACATATATATTATTTATTTATTTTTATGGATTTGTACATCATAAAATTACACATTGTGCATTGCACATTAATAAGTTGAATTATGATGATGGCAACAGGGTTGACAAATAGTTTTATATCAATCAAAAAATTATTTTTATGGAATATATTTATCAGCTTTTGTTCATGTCAGCTTCGGTTAGGCTGTTATTAAAACGAAATACAAATACAAGAATGTCTATATATTATTATTATTTTAAAATATATAAATTTGGCAGCGTATTAATTTATCACATATTTACATGTTAATACAATATAGTACTCAGTTTTACACTGATAACATCACTTGTAATTAAAATGTTTTTGCAGTCAGTTCGATTCAGTTTTCACTGTGGTTGTTGAAGAATATTTCAGACTGAATATTTCAGATAAATATTAAATTAAGACCACAGACAAGCTGTTGGCAAACTTTACTTTAAAAGTTCTTCAATATGAAAGCAGATACAGCATGTAGTCATTTCAGCACAATGATGTGAACAGATTACTGTAAAGTTGTGAACTTAAACAGCTTAACGATTACATATGCAGAGTGATGAATAAACTACTAATATCAGCTGCATTTTATATATATATACACACACACACAGTATAAATAGATAGATAGATAGATATCTGCATCTCACAGTTTAATCTGACTGCACAAAAGTAAACTAAATACATATGTAGCACACAATAATAAGTTGCACAATGTGTACTGTTTTAACATGCTATAAAAAATGTTAACAGTGACTGTTTGCCATTATTGAGAAAGCTATTAAGCTAATATAAAGACTAATTGCTTTATCTTCTGTACAAAACATCAATATATTTTTACCAAATTGATGAAGTTGTTTTAAAAAGTACAACTTAAAAAGTGTAACTTGATGCTATTGTAACACTAAAGAAATATTGAGCATGTATTTATTTTATTTATCAAATTAACTATTTAAACTTATGTTGTAACCGTATCCAACTCCACAGAATTTTAAGCATTTTAACTCAAAAAGGTAAAAATGTTAAACATCAATCAATCTTTGTAGAACCAGTGGAAGTAATGTTTCAAACTCTTCATCTGCTTAGAAATTATATTTCAGGTATTGTATTTTAGGTAAGTAGAATGTTACAGCACAGATTAAACTAGATTTATTCAGATGATACGTTTTATGAATTAGCGTCTGTTGTAAATCAAATTTTAATTAAGATGTAAAGTAGTTTTTACCACAAGAAGTCATTGTCAATACAAAAATATTGTAACAATTGTTAATAATTTTAAATCTATTCAAAATATTTTACATAAATTCTTTAAATTTATTTTGCAAGGTGGAGATCAGTATAATAACTAATAATAATAATAATAATAATAATGAAGCCCTGCACTGAAGACCACTGACCTCTAGAGGGAGTGTTTGTCATTCATATGAACACTGGAAATACATTCAGCAACAGTTCATATATATATATATATATATATATTCTTCTTTCAAACAACTATGAAAAAAAGCAAATGGGAATTCTAATACTAATATATTCATAATTATAAATTCATATATAAATTCATATATATATATATATATATATATATATATATATATATATATATATATATATATATACACACACACACACACACACACACACATATATATATATATATATATATATATATATATATATATATATATATATATATATATATATATATATATATATATATATATTTAATGGTCAGGTTTTTTTTTTCATGTTTAAGTAACATCCAGGTGTCGGTTTGCTTTGTTCATGAGGTCACGTGTTTTAATCGCGCGAACTGTCCACGCGCGCTCACATCTCACTCTCAGAGCTGATGCGAGAGTGAACTGGATTCACACTGGACCTGAGTTAACAAGTGGATGTATTGCAAGAATACTACATTTTGGATCATATTTCCGCGTGTAAAACAGGATGAAGTAGTTTATGAAGAACAGGATAACAGGAGTCAGATTAAAGGAAATATAATATGCACGGTTTTTATTTGCTAAATGTTTTGGGAAAGCACCTTTAGCTCTGTGTTCATCAGTGCTGATGGCTGGATATACAGAGCTGAGCTCAGGTGAGTGAGATCAGCAGTTTTTCACTCAGTCAATATTAATCATTATTGCAAACAATTTTGATTTTTTTAGTTTTGTAAGCATATTTTAAAAGATTTATTTGTAAATTGTATTCGGGCTATAGGGTATTCTTCTACTACTACTAATGCTATAATTAGTTGGTTTATTATTATTATAAACATATATTATTATATATATATTTGTACTTTTAAACTGTTCTGGGTCTATATAGAAGTAATAATTATAATCAAAATAACGCTACATTAACTTAAATATTTGTTGTTGGTGTTACAGATTTAATTTATAAGGTACCTTTCTTCACAGTAGCTTCAAGTGCCTGGTAGAGAAATTAAGTAATTGGGGGAAAAAAAAAAAGTT
Organism: Carassius gibelio; assembly: GCF_023724105.1. Classification (NCBI taxonomy): domain Eukaryota; kingdom Metazoa; phylum Chordata; class Actinopteri; order Cypriniformes; family Cyprinidae; genus Carassius; species Carassius gibelio. The sequence continues at coordinate 12,661,817 of NC_068400.1, read as the reverse complement.
TAACTAATTCAATGTGCATTTTCAATTCATTTTTTAAAAGAAGAACAAAGCTTTGTAATCTGTGTGACTGAAAGACAAAGTAAAGCGTGTGTTTGGCTCAGGCTCTGTGAGCTGAGGAGGGAGTAAGATGAAGGTCTGGGGTGTGATGCTGGCGTGTGCACTGACTCTGAGCTGTGTGTCCTCCGTCCCGAACCCAACCGGACAGTGCTCTCAAAGACCACAGGACCTGCAGAGAAAACCTTACAAACATCTGCAGCCGAGAAGTCACTCAGGTCAGGAGAAGCCATTCCATTCTTACTGTTAAATATCTAAAAGTCACATGAATACACACACAGGTGTGATAAAGCGTATTTCAGGACACACCTGATACTGTTGTGATGGTTAAGTGAAGAAGTTTCAGGTGACCCATTGTACCTGGGTGAGACACTAGACACACACACACTACTCTAGTTCTATCAGCTTACAAACTGAGCTTACAACTCCATTTGAAGCTGTATTATAGCTGGGATCTGTGGACAAAAGCAGTATTGTTGCTAAAAGCTGTCAGAATAATGCAAACTATATCATGTTATGGCTCTTTGATCACTCTACTCATCCTGTCATAAAGGCACACCAAAACACTAGCACCTTTACATCCTGTCAAAACACACTGGAGAGGGTCACAGCAGCAGTCTTGAGATCCACTAGACAAGGTTTCCTGCAGTTTTACTCTTAGAATTAAACTGGCTCTTTTTCTAATGTGACTTTTTATTTACAGTTTTAATTCATCTTATTGTTAGTTTCAGATTTAATAATTTTGTTACGTGCTTTTTATAAATTATTTGTTTATAAATATATGTGTGTGTGTGTGTGTGTGGTGAGAGAGTGACAGAGAGCTGTATTTTTATTTTAGTAATTTTTATTATTTTTAAGTAATTTGCTGTTTCATAAATTTAACTTTTTTCAGTACTCTAGCTTTTACTTTATTTCAGTTTTAGTAATTTTGTCATGTTTTACTCGATTTTTATTTCTCTATTTTGCTATAATTTTTTTATTTTATTTCCCTTTTAGTAAATTTGTTACATGCTTTGGTCAGTTGTATTATTATTTTTCAATATTTCTATTTAGCATTCATTTTTTGTTTTAGCTTTAGTATTTTTTGTGTTTTTTTATTTTTATTAGTTTTTTATTTCTCTATTTACATTTAGCTATAATTTATTTTTATTTCACTTTTAGTAAGTTTGTTACATGTTTTGGTCGATTTTGTTATTATTTTTCAATATTTCTATTTAGCTTTCTTTTTTTTATTTTTGTGCTTTTGTCCTTTTTAATCTTTTTTTTATTTCTCTATTTAGCTATATTTTTTATTTCAGTTTAAGTAACTTTGTTATGTGGTTTTGTCATTTTCCATTCCATCTTATTTTATTAAATTTGTGCACTTCTGTCCTTTTTATTATAATTTTCCTTGTTCTATTCAGCTTTATTTTTATTTCAGTTGTAGTTTTAGTCCTTCAACTTAAACTTATTTTATTTCAGTTTAAGCTTTTCATCTTATATTTATATTTTCGGTTCTTTTTTTACTTTCAATAATAATTTTTATATTTTATATAAAATATTTATATTTTATATTTCATTCTGGAGAGGACGTTTTCATTTCAGAAAGGGAGAAAAAAATGTTTTTATTAAGATTTTTTTTTTTTTTCATGATATGACCCTTTTAAAGCATGCAGACATGTAAAGAGTATGAGCTTTCCACATATCATGACCTTCATAGATTCATTTTAGCATATTGTTTAAAATCAGATTGCATCTAATGCAGGAACATCTCTTGCCTCTGTCATCCAGACAGTTTCCCCACACCACACTCAGTCTTCACACACAGAGCCAAGAGATCTCCAAAACGGAGAGGTTTCCTTCGTAACAAGATGGACAGAAAGAGACCGAGTCGTGACGAGAGAGAGAAGGGCAAAGGAAGAGCGTGTGCACTGAAACAAGTCCAGCTGAAAGTGTCTGATCTGGGTCTGGGCTACCGGAGTCAGGAGGAGCTGATTTTCAGTTACTGCAGCGGCGTGTGTATGAACTCCCTCACAAACTATGACAAAATCCTCACCGGCCTCGCCAGCAACGGCAAAAACATTCTGCACAGCTCTCCTCCCACCGCCTGCTGCCGACCTGTCGAATACGACGACGACCTGTCCTTTCTGGATGACAACCTCATATACCACACCATGAAGAGGCACTCGGCACGGAAATGTGGCTGTGTCTAAGAAACCGTGCCAGACAATGACACCAGACGGGAAAATCAATGGAAACTATTTCAGGTTATTACATGTGTGAGCATGGCTCGGTCGAGGAAATCATCATGATTGCATTTCTCTAAGAAGATACAGGATAAGGAACTGCAAGAATATTATTGCAAGATGTTCAAAAACTGGTACATACACTCTCAGAAGAAAAAAGGCTGTAACTAGGACGCTACCCGAAGATAAAAAAAAGCTGAAAAGTGTGAATATGTACACTTTAGGTACTAATATGAACTATTTAGGGGTAACATTAAATACCACCCCAGTGACAGCTTTGTACCTTTTTTCTGAGACTGTACATCATTTAATCCATAGGAAGGCACATCTTAAACAGCAAGACGGGATATTTTGTGTGCTGTGCTTAAGTTCTTATGGTGGCTTTTTGACATTTCACCTCCACTAGTTAGGGTTAATAAGAGAATTTTCTCTGATTCTTGTGTGTATTGTTAAACACAAAACCCAAACCAATGGTTTTGATGAAATTAATTCATCCCTATATATATTTATATACAGTGCCTTGCGAAAGTATTCATACCCCATAATTTATTTCACATTTTATGTTGCACCCTACACTCTGTACACCATGATGACAGAGCAAAAACAGAACTGTCACAACTTTGTAAATAAAAAAAAAAACTGAAATAAGTACATTACATAAGTATTCAATTACGTAGCTGAGGCACCTTAACAGACAAGGTCTTCAGACAAGGTCATCAGACAACATGATAATGGAGGCTACCTGCTTCTGTGAGCCTTCAATGCAGCAGAATGTTTATTCTGAACTCTTCTCCAGATGTGTGGCTTGACCAGAATCCTGTCTCTGAGCTCTACGATGCAGTTCTTTTGACCTCAGGTCTTGATTTTTCTTCTGATATTCATTTTCAGCTGTTAGACCTTTTATTAAGTCATTTGCACCTTTCCAAATCATACCCATTCATATGAATTTGCCACAGGTTAACTTCACTTGAAGTGTAGGAACATCTACAAGCAATATAAATGCTCCTTTGCTTAATTTCAACTGTCCCAGATAAGCGTTTGAATACTTGTGCAATGGAATGATTAAAGTTTTTTTTATTTTTAATAAATTTGCAAAGATATTTAAAAAAAAAAAGTTTTTTGCTTAGTCATTATTGTGAATAGAGTGTAGAATGATGTGGTAAAAAAGTAATTTAAAGCAATTTAACATAAGGCAGCAACATAACAAAACATTGAAGGGGTATGAATACTTTCGCAAGGCACTATATTTTTGAATATCTATTTATATGACCCCCCTCCCCATAATTTTTTCTTTGTGTAATAAAAATTAACAATAAAAAAATAATTTACTCATTTCTACATCGTTTCAATCCTGTATGGCATCCTAAAATACAGTTCCTGTAGCTCAATTGGTAGAGCATTGCGGGTTCAATTGCCCGGGAACATATGGTAGGTAAAAATTTATAGCCTGAATCGCTTTGAATAAAAGCGTCTGCTAAATGCATAAATTGAATTGTTTTGCAGAATGTTCATGCTGCTCTTTTTCCATAATGCCAGCACATTAAAAAAATCTATTCCAAAAGATTTATGCACTATTTCAAAGGATTCTGAAGCTTTTCATGATGAACAGACCAACATGTCTTTATTTTGTGAAAATCTTCCTATCTGTTGTAGTACTTGAAGCCACCAAGAAAAGAAAATTCACCCATTTTCTAAATGCATATTGTGATTAATTCATTTGTGCATTTTTGTCCTCCTGACATTTAATCAAAATGTCTTAACTGAATCCATCAAGTCCGTCATTCCTGATGTTATGCAGGAATCCTCCAATCATTTAGTGCGGTTAAACCCCGCCCCTTCAAGCTCCTTTCATCGGTCTCCACTTTTGAATGCCACGCCCATATCCCAACATCCAAACAACAACCGAAAGACAGAATCAAGTCCCCACCCTACTTTTTTTTAATTTTCGATAATTTGTTCCATTGATGTACATCACAATACAGAATAAAAGATCTGTTGCTACTTGACTTCTATCGCAACTTCAAATCTCATTAACCAGAAAAGAAAATAATGCTACTCTGGCCTTGTTGCAACTCTAGGCTCACTGGAAATATGTCTGCCTAAATCTGCCCAGATCTTGAAATACGTTGCTCTGGGTACATTTAGCTGAGTTTGTCAAACGACACGTCCACAGGACCATCGCAGATGCTGTACCGGGTGAGCTACCGAGCAAGTTTACTTTATCAGAAAAGCCATATTGAGACAAACATGTGAGATGTTAAAATCTATGTAGAAGTGTTTTGAGGTTATGACAGTATTGCGCAAGAAACCACTTGAAAAATGAAGACTTAATTTATGGTTAATCTGCCCCTGTAATTATAATTTGAGTTAAAAGGAGCAAAAGTGGTTTTCTGCCTCAAGTGTTCATTTCTCCTGGAAACTGCAGTGAAATATATGCATTTCTAATGAGCCTGGGTTGCCTTTATAATATTTATCTAGATCTTATCTAATTTATCTCAACAATTTTTTCCTGCTCCACAGAATAAACTTTCACATGGATTTTGTATGACAATGGCAAATGGTAACTTCCCTTTATTTAGCCAAAATGCCAAACTGACCCATTTTATTGAGATGGGTATTTATGAGTCATTAATTGAACTAATTGATTTGTTTTACTGCTGTGGTGCTCTAAAACTTATTGGATTATTGACAGAGCTGGATATCAAGCGATTTATTTGTCAGTTTTGTACGGCAAGGAAAATGCTAGCGAACCAAAATTTTGTGAATGTTATTTTTATACAATTTGTGTCATCAAACACAGTTATATCGTGCAAGAAGACTAACATCTGCAGTGAGTTTATAATGGTTGGAAACACAATGGCTTTGTGGAAAAGAGATGTATAAATAGAGAGTGGTGATGGAAAAGAAAAGAGAATGAAACTGGAGATATGGAGTGTGGTGGAGATCTGATCTCAAATTCAGAGTTCACGTTTCGGCCGCCGCACACACCTGTCATCACACACCACACGGGACAGAGTTAATACAGCGACCGACAAGGAACAACCTTGTTAATGCTGTTACCTCAACATGACGAACAAAGGCCCAGGTCAACGTTACATCAGTAATTAGTCATTAGCTGTTGTAAATCTGTAATGCGAGTACTAGACGGAGAGAAGGAGAGCAGCTTGAACATAGAGCCTAAATGTTGGGTTCTGGATGTAAAAATCCATTTCCAGTGAGATACTAAATATAATATAAATCTTTTGTAATATTACAAGACTTCACCATTTCACTGCCTGTGTCTCTTACCTTTTTCTACAGCACAGCCGGTCTTCCTCGACTCCAGCTCCAGCCTCTTCTTCTTTATCTGTAATTATAGAGCAGCATTTCAAGTCAACATCTGAAAGAACGTCCACAGCGTTGAGCTCAAGTGATGAAGCGCATCATTACAGGGCATTGTGTTAACAGAAGTTTTTGTTTCTTCATGCATTACGTCACTTGCTCAGCAGTGAATGGGTGCCGTCAGAATGAGAGTCCAACAGCTGATAAGACATCACAAGCCATCCAATAATTTTAATATGGACTTGTATTTTGGCCAGAAGCGACTGTTTAAAGCTAAAATGTGTTTCTTGCAAACATTTCACTTCACAAGATGGTAACTGATGAACTGATGGAGTGGTGTGGGTTATTGTGATGTTTTTATAGTATAATAACCAAAACTGCAATAAAAAATAAAATCTATATAGACATTTAAAAAAAATTACAAAAACACAAACATTTTGAAAATGAAAATATAAAAATAAAAGCTGCAAGTATGAATCAGAAGATCAAGAGAAAGATGCTATTTTTAGGATTGGTAATAGTTTGACAGGATAGAACAATCGATTACATTTTAGGATCTTAGATTATTTATAATTGATGCGAGGAGAATCTAATGTTTTAATGCATTCTGAATGCACAAGTAACTTGCATATCTAGATTTCATACACATTTCTTCTCATTAAGAACTGTGGACTATATTTCATCGGTTTCTTCACGTTTTCTCTGCCAGTCATAACATACATTCTTCTCCAAGATTGACGTACAGGAAAAACATTTCCATTGAGCAAACAGCTGTTGTCCTGTTTCCAGCACCTGTGCACCTGCTGACAGGTAAAGTAACGTGATTTTGTACAGAAAGAGCTCAGTGTACCAGATATATTCTTACACATCTGCTTTGGACCACTGAAACTTCACTGGGGGTCTCGTTATTTAAATACAGTAGCATGAACATATACATTTAAATGTATAAATCATGATCTTTCCATTTTAGAAGCAAGGTTAACATTGAACAGTTTGTTAACAGCAGTAGCCTACATCTCATGTTGAAAGGCTACATAGCCTAGATTTCCTTCTAAAGACTATCCTTAAAAGTTGCATTAATGCACTTGGACCATGATTTAATTGCTGAGTTTGAGGTATTTTATCAGTTCACGGTTAACAACTTGTGCTCTGTGCTAAAACATTTCATAGGTTAGAAATTGCTTTTGGCAAGGACAGTGTCTATAAACGGTGGAAATAAACCTGTTAAACAGCAGAACGTCATGGGAATTCATCGAGCCAAAGGAACCCACAGAAAAAGACGATTCACATGGAAAACTCATGTTTCTGCTACTTCCCGTTCCAGTGGAAACAGAAGAGATAATTTCCTCAAAAAAAACCAAAAAAATAACCTTGTACAGACCTACAGAAATGAATGTTTTAGTAAAAATTTGTTAAAAATAAGTCATATATACTGTATATATTAAAATCAGAATAGATGCATGATAGCACCATGATTGATTGACATCCAGGTGTCATCTCAGAAAAAAAATAACTTTTGGCGGTACAAATAAGTTAATAAAGAGATATTGCTGTTACGTCCAGTGCATTACAATGCTAATGGCAGGGTGAGCACATGGCATTGTGGGATACAGTGCGTAGCATAGTGTGCTTCAACAATGAACACTTTGCAGTATTTTGTCCATACAGACAAAACTGTTTATAGAATATGAACTACATACTATGGAAAAAAGTATGGCAGTGTGTTATTCTGAACATAACCTTTGACAATATTAAATAACTAAATACTATGCAGTATATACACCTACTATTCCTCTTATTGTTTACTCAAAGTGAGTGAGACACTAGGTATACAACAAACATTTTAAAGCGTAGTATGATACAATACTGTCACATGAAACTATATTAAATGCATATTTAATTGCAAGATATAACATATAGTATGCTATTCTAAATTTAACAATATAAAAATGCTTTTTAAACCTAATATTTATGTAACAAAGAAGCATTAAAATAAAGTGTGACTTTATATTAAATTCCTATACTAGAAAAAATTACTTGGGGCACCTTTACCCAGGATGCATTTCTCCATGTAATTTCTTGTCCTCTCCTCACTATACCTGTCAATAAAGGAAGCGTGCATGGCAAAAAATTCAATAAACAAAATGATAAGTGAACAAAATCTGCAAACGGACAGGATGACTCTTGCAAGTAAGAGAAGTAGAAAATTTATTGCAGTATTTGTTCCATCAGAGGCATGTGGGTCCCTTTACGCTGAGCAGGGCGACCTGTGATCGCAAATCTCCTTCGACACAGCCCTTCTCACAGACACTGCATGCTATACACAATAAATTACAGCCACACGGTGCTATCGTACAAAATGGACAAACCGAGAGAATCATGGTCATCAGCCAGTTAACAAGGAGCGAAGCTGTAGAAAGCCGCTTGACGCTAAGAAATCCGAAAGGAAAATAGAAAAAAAATAAAGGAAGAAATAAAGTAAAAACATCAACAAACTAATTCTTTCAACATTCAGTATATATTTCAATTTCTTTTATAGATATAAACAATATTTTTATGTTAAACTATGATACACTGGGAGTAGAAATCAAACAACCAGAAATCTGCTGCACAACAGCGAAGGAGCACCCATACAATGTTTCTCCGAACATTTTATTCCTGCGATACGACGATGCACTCCGGCGCAGAGGACCAAACGTCACCGCCGGACCCAGAGTGCATCAGAGAGAGAGAGAGAGAGAGAGAGAGAGAGTCTGTAGTGTAGAATAACCGCTTGTGTTTGTTTGTGTGTGTTTGGCTGATCCAGGAGATGTTTGGCTGATTGGCTTGTTGGTATATGGAGAGACGGTGAGAGTGTGTGTGTGTGTGTGTGTGTGTTGCATTAGGCTGAGAGGAACCGAGATGGGAGGTATGTGTGTGCCTGCGTTTACATATTATTAGCTGGAGTTCCTGTCCTTGGAAGCGTAGAGTGACCGTAGAGTCTGCGCCACTTTGTGGTTGAGCTTGTTGCCACTGGTGAGTGTGATTTTTTTGTAGATGATGTCAGTCTCTCTGATGGTGTCCACCCAAGGGACCAGCTTGCGTCCGTCGCGCCGCTTCGCCTCGGTCCAGGAGCTGGAGTACGAGCCGGCCATCCAGTGGATTCTGTAAGTGTCGTTGTTCCTCTGGATCACGCGTGCGATCTGCGGCCGGTCTCTGTACTTGGGGCAGTGGATGGCGATGATGTCCAGCACGCTGACGGACTCGTTCATGTTCGTAGACAGCAGGTCTGCGGAGTCAGCCGCGCGCCTCCCGCGTCGAGACGCCTGCGAGGAGAGACAGAAACAAACCGTGAGCAACGACTGGTCAAACAGTCTCTAAAGTTGCATACCGGTGCTAACATTTGGATTTGAGTCATTTATTACACCCTTATTACATGTATTTATTATACAGGGTTTCTGCAGGTTTACTGAATTTAAGATTTCTTAAGAGCATGCAAAGAACATTCAGGGAATAAATTGAATGGAAGCATTCGCAAGTTTATGTTTTAAAATAAAGTTTCCAACAGATTTAACTTATTAAAAAAAGAAGAAAAAAGTATTGTTTATGGTTAACTAGTACTGATGTCTGCCCAAGGTCTCAAAAAACATTTAATTCAATGTAAAAACAAGCTTTCATACGCCACTGACTGATGTTTGTTCTCGTTTTAAGCATAGTGATTTCATTTTGTTTAATTTCTCAGAAAACAAAAGAAATTATATTAAATGAAAGAAATTTGAAAGCAAATAAAAATGTTTAAGGTCTCAGAAAGCCTGCTATAATAACAGCAAATTGTATGATTGCGAACTAGTAACATTAAACCAAAACGTAATATGTAAAAAAAAAAAAAAAGATTTTTCTAAGTTTTAAATAAAAGATTTGACTTTTAAACTTTTTACTTTTTTTTTGTTTACAAAGAATAAGCTGCTAAGACTATTGGACTGAGTTGTTAAAGATACGTGACTGACAAAAAATGAGATTTATCCCAATATCTTGAACTTTGTGAACAATAATAATATATTTAAGCCAAGTTTTTTTTTGTGCTGCTGCTTTGGCTAGAGCTTTGTTTGGAACTATGGAAATTGTAAAGTTTCACTGGTGGAAAAGCATAGACAATACTGTGTCTAAAATGTAATTCCCAATACTAACTTCTCGTTTATTGAGCTGTTGTATAAAATCAATGTCACATTTGCAATTGTGCAGATATTTGGGGAAAAACAGTATGTGTGCTTGTGTGACAAACTCTTACGGGGTATTTTTGCTACCATACACTGTATTTTGGAGCCTGCATGCAACATGATGCATTGAGAGCATGCGCTCTTCAAGGTGTGTTCTGTTTGTGTTATGAGAAGTGAGTGACAAAGTCAGCTAATATCATCTCTGATATGACACACCCCTGTAGGTCTACACCCCTCAGAGGTCTGGCTGTGCGTTCTCTCACCCCTGGTGTCCTCTCCTCTCCATCGCTGTCCTCATCCTCAGAGTCAACAGTGTGGTGGTTTCGGGGGCTTGTGGCTGCTCCCCCCAGCAGTGCGGTGATGGCTTTATTCCTCACGTTTGCACTCGTATCTCTATCTTCCTCATCCTCTTCATCAGGGTCCAGGTGCTCCATCAGCAACTTAAACTGAGAATCAAACAGCAGAAATCAGCACAACATTTCCTCAAGCATTTCTGCTGTAATTATGTTTTCAAACATTTGTATTAACTGGAATGCTGATATTTATCCTAAATTAACCATGATTCATTATGTGATTAATAAATATATTTTGATTTATTGTTACATTTGTTGTATTACTATTATCATGTGTCATTATGTGTAGTATGGCAAGACAATTATTAATATTGGCAAATATTATGATGATTATTATTAAAAACATAATGCTGTTATCATTCATTCATTACATTCCTAACACTTATTTTCTGAAGAAAAAATAAAATAATATATAATAATAAATAAAATTAAATTATTAATAATAATAAAAATAAGCTCACATCGAGGTACTGTTTGACGATCTTCCTCTTCAGCTCATAGGTCATCTCCTCGTGAACCTCATCGTTCTGGAGGAACTCAATGGTCTGCCGTGGACTGAAGTAAACCGAGGACTTCCTGTTGACGGCTTTATCGTACACCTTCGCCGACTCCGTAGGGGAGTACTTCTGAATTTTGCTGCATTGGAAGGGAGCAGAAAAAATAGAGTAAATATAAAACCTAAACAAAACGGCAATCATTTGAGGGGTGCAGAGATGCATGATGGGTGTTTGTTACCTGTCCGAGAAGCCGTAGAGGTTCTTGAGGTGTTGTTTGAGCACCAGCAGTAACAGTATGCCTTGAGATGCCCTAGCAAAGTCCAGGAGAGATGTTGTGTCGTCAGGGAGACGCTCCATTACAGCATCAGCATCCTCCAGGTCAGTATCAGAATCTGACTCTGGCTGCCTGGCGCCCTCCGTGGGCTTGGGCTTCCTCACCCGCTGCCCCTCCTCATCCTCTTCATAATCATCCTCGTCAAACTCTTCATCTCCACTGTGCCTTTCTCGTTCCTCGTCCTGCTCTCCCCTCTCCTCCTCCGAACCGTTCTGCTGCTGTGGGTGTTGTTGCCGCCGGCGCCGTCGTCTCCTCCTTTTCCTGCTCTTCCTGCCCGGAACCTTAACCAGAGACTGGATACAACGATGGCTCGTTTAAAAGTCGTGGTGCGATTATAGTCACAACCATCAGTGCATTAACATGATCATTCATGTTTACATCTAATAAACACCAGTGTGTGAAAGGTTACATAAGAGAGGTAAAATAAGAGAGGTCCCCTAGTACACACAGTACATACAGAAGGTGACCCAGAAGGCAATGTTCTGTCAATTTTCTGGGTCCGACATGCAGTGTGAAAGGGGCTTAACATTTGAAAGGATACTATGGCAAAGTTATTGCTTTCTTAATTCAAACTGATGGTGTGACAACACACTTAGCTTACGAGAGGAGACAAAATACAGATTACAAAAATTACAAAATATTTTAACTTCTCTAGGGCTGTAACTAATGATTATTTTGGTAATCAAGTAATCTACTAATTATTCTGTTAACAGAGTAATCTGATATATTTTAGTAACAAAAACAGACCTAACTGAAATCCATTACATTTTAATATTTGGCCACATGCAGAAACTTTAATTTTTAATCGAGATGTACAATACATGGCATATTTAGACATAGTTTGATGTATTCACCTGTGTTGCCAAAGGTTTATAAATGATTTACATTCAGTTTTTCCTTTTCTTAATGTAGGATTTTTTTTCTTCTGCAGCCAAACGCTGCACGTCGGAGAACTTTACGCGCTGCTATATATATATATATCAGTGCTGTTAAATTATTAATCATGCTTAATCACATCAAAACAAAAATTTTTTTGTTTACATAATATATCTGTGTGTACTGTGTATATTTATTATGAATATATAAAGACACGCACATACAGCATATATTTGGAAAATATTTACATGTATTCACGTATATATTTATATTAGGGCTGTGCGATTAATCGAAATCTAATTGCAATTGTGATTTGAGACATTGTGGTTTGCTAACTGAAAATCCTACAATGTCAGAGACTCTGAGGCTACATCCACACGAAGCCAGAGCTTTCCCTATCCGATCAATCCACAGCTGCTTCGTAAGGCTGGATTACATTGTGACAGGCTCCCAAAACAATCAGCGCTGAAATGTGCTACTCAAACTGTTAAGGTCAGGCACAAGCACTTGAGCACGCTTACCTCTTTAAATGTCTGCAGCAGGTTGCTGCCTGACACAGAGAGTGTGATGTCGATATGATGCATGATGAACAGCGGCTCCTCCTGAGACTGATAGGGGAAGTAGGCCAGATTATCAGCGATGAACAACAGCATGTTCACCTCAATCTTCTGCTCAGACACACAGAGACAGACAGATGGAAAAGGTCAGTCTCAACATCAAAACAAAGAGCCAACGACAGGAAGAGTCAGACACACAAAGCGCGCTAACCGAGCTGTCGTCGAAGAGATTGAGCAGTGAGATGAGGAACGCTCTCCGGTGTTGTCTGTTTGCACGGACCATGCTGTAGAGGTGGGAACATTGAGCAGAATTGGACTCGTCTTGACGGAAACCACGCACCACACGTCCTGCTGATCCCAAAACGGCTTGCTGCACTTGGTATGACATCTTCATCCCAGCCACAGCCTTCATCTGTAAAGTAATATCAATTGTATCATTTAATACAAAATAAATTAAACAATGCAATCATGCAATGCATTTTATCACCTGCTAGTCAAACAATAAATAAAATCATGGTCATCATCTTGGCAGTTTAATATTCATATATATATATATATATATATATATATATATATATATATATATATATATATATATATAGTAACACTATTTTGAGGTGTGCTTGTTACATGTTATATATACTTATTATAATAACCATATATTATGCATAATTTCATGCAAGTAACCCTAAACTGAACCATAATCTTAACCCAACGCCTTAAAATAATCCTAACACACACACACATTGAATATACATATAAAATATACATGAATTTAAATCTATAAATCAATGTAAATTAATCAATACATGCTTACATAAACTGGATCATTCTAGCTCATTAGCGTTCAGGTTGGTTTAACTTGGATGTTTCATGGCATAATGTGGTTTCCCACGTTACACTCTTACTCACACAGCTTCAGTCTATTTGTCCAGAATGAATGATGAACCAGAATTAACCCATTTATAAACATAATTATGATACTGCATGAGATGCATATGGCATGCATGGTGTGTGGATTGGTGCTCACATGGATGAATCCAGTGTATTTCTTATCAATCTCAACCAGCTGCTGGTCTGCTTTGTTCCTCATGGTGGGCTCTGGGTCCGTCCCCATTGCGATCAGATATGGCACACACTGTTATTGAAAGGAGGAAGGAAAGTGACAAGTCTGTGTTAGTGTGCAAGTTCTGCAGCCAAGACTGTGACAGACACCCAACCTTGTTTATTTATTTATTTATAATTTTCTGTGTGGAGCGTATGAAAATGTGGAATGGAATGAAATCTAAATGGAAATAAGCACTCTTGACTGTAGCTGAAAACATTACTAAATTAATCAAAAGCATTTCTGCAAGAACATTTATGTAAAGTCTGTAGTCAATATAAACAGTTCTATTCTGCAAGGGAACATTCAATTGACCAAAGAAATAACAGTATTTAAAGTGTTCTTTTAAACTTTATATTAGGTTGAGAGCAAAATATTAAGCAGCACAACTGTTTTCAACATAGATAATAATCAGAAATATTTCTTGAGCAGCAAAGTATTTGTAAAGTAAATTCAAATAAATATTTTAATTACCAATAATATTTCACAAATATAACAGTTCTACTGTATTTTTACATTAAAAACCATTTCTTTAATAAGAATTAGTTATTTTGCATTTGCACCTAAACTTTTTATTCATTAGTGTGTTTCCTGGGAATCAAACCCATGAATATTGTATTATAACCATAACAAGGAAAAACAAAACAACATGCAAAGGACCAGTGATGGGTTTATAATGTCAGAGTTGTTGTATAAGGGTGTGTGTACCTGTACAGGGTGTATGAGTCCCTGGCTGAGGGTCAGAGCGATCACATTGAGGGCAAAGTGTCGTACACTGGACTGTGTGTGGAAGAAAGACTCCAGCACCTGCTTCAAATAGAGCTGCATGATAGAGCTGCTCATACCAGAGGAGATGTCACCCATTTCTTTTAGATCCTCCTGCTTTGATAATTTCTGCCCTGAAAAGATGAAAACACAACAAGCTTTCTTTAAGAGTTGAATAGAGTTAATAGCCCCTATGAAGTTTGACAGTCTTTTGTTTGTGTAGTGAATGCTGTTCATCTCAAAGTCACACAAGCAATTTTAAAGCTGTTGAGTGAACAAAAGCCATGGTCACTCACACTCTCTGTCGGCCTCCTGCATGCGAGAGTCCTCCTCCTGTAGATACATCTGGAGGTTTTTCAACACCTGGATCTTCAGCGTGATGGAGCACCGGTTATCAGACAGGAGTCCGTTATACAGAGACTTCACCTCTGGAACGAACATCTGACTCGGGTGCATGATGAACAGGAAGCCTGCAGGACAACAGAAAGAATATTATGGTGTGTTTTTTTACTTATCAAAGCTATTTTTTTAATCCACCAATTAAAATATGGCTATGGTGCAGTGCATGAAATCAACCAGATAAATGATTCCGTAACAAAATGCTGGCATATGCATTATTACCCATTTCTACATTTAAGTATTGCCATTGTTAACTAAAAAAACGAAAACCATGGAACATTGTTTTTACTTAACACTGAAATAATAATAAGAAAAACAAATGTTGCCTTGCCAATAACCCAAAATAATTTAATAATTTAATTCTAAAATAGCAATAAAATAAAAATAAAAATACTAACAAAAGGACAAAAGCAAATAATAAAAGTACTAAAACTTAAAGAGTTAATTTAAAAATGTCAATATAAAAAAAGATTTTTAATGGAGTCTCGTGCTCATCAAGGCTGTATTTATTAAAAAAAAAAAAGAAAACTAATATTGTGAGATATTATTTCAATTTCTAATATTGGTTTTCTGTTTAAATATACTTTAAAATATAATTTATTTCTGTGATCAAAGCTGTATTTTCAGCATCATTACTCCAGTCATGATGCTGAAACAGAAATCATTCTACTATGCTGGTTTACTATCAGTGCTAGAAACGGTTGTAGTGGTTTTTTTTTTAAATCTTTTTAGGAAACAGATACTTTTTTCTGGATTCTTTTATGAAAAAGTTAAAAAGAACAGCATTCATTTAAAATTAAAATAAAAAAAATTATGTACTGACTCCAAACTTTGAACAGTAGTGTATATTGTAACACAAGATTTCCATTTTGAATTAATGAAGCACAACTGTTTCCTACACTGATAATAAATCAGTGTCACATGATCCTTCAGAAATCATTTCAATATACTGAAGACTGAAGTAATGATGCTGAAAATTCAGCTTTGAAATCACAGGAATAAATTAGATTTTAAAGTATATTAAAACAGAAAATGTATTATTGCAGTTTAAAATAACTTCACTATATATATATATATATATATATATATATATATATATATATATATATATATATATATATATATATATATATATATATATATATATATATATATATATATATATATAAGGGGTGTAACGGTTCACAAAATTCATGGTTCGGTTCGATACGATACACTGATGTCACGGTTCGGTTCGGTACAGGTCGGTACGTTTTAGTTACAGCAAAATGTAAAAACAGCTCAACTTTTCAGAATGCCGCAAGCGCACCGCGGGTCATGTGACAAGAACTAACCAATCAGCTTCATCCTTTCCCGTAACAACGTTGAAAGCTCAGCCAAGATGAAGGAACAGCTGATCATAGTTCTATATGGATTGCAATTTTTGAAATAAATTTAGTAGCAGAGCTAGCCTACTGCAATCATTATAGCTTACAGGGAATCCAAAGTGCACCCAAACACCAGACCTGCTGGTTATTGGAGGATCTTCTATTTCTGGTCTGTTAAACGCATTGGCTATTTTGCAACGTGCCTTCAGCGTGTACTGAGTGAGCGAGCGCCTGACTGAGTAGTCTAACATAAACATATAAGTTGGTGTTTTTTTCTTCTTCGGGGGTGTCAGGGGCGTTGCCTGTTACGTCGTTTGGGTTATTGGGCTACCTTGTTGAACGCATATCATTATATTTCTTTTTTTATATATATATATATATATATATATAATTAATTAGTCCAACGAACCGTTCGGTACATAATGCGTACCGAACCGAAAGCCTCGTACCGAACGGTTCAATACGAATACGCATATCGTAACACCGCTAAAATATATATATATATATATATATATATATATATATATATATATATATATATATATATATATATATATATATTTTTTTTTTTTTTTTTTTTTTTTTTCTGTATTTTTGATCAATTAAATACAGCCAGCCTTGATGAGCACAAGAAACTTTTTTTTATTTTTTATCTAACTGTGTGTATATATATATATTAGAGGTGGGCATAGATTAATTTTTTTAAATCTAGATTAATCTCACTGTGATCTTAAAATTAATCTAGATTAAAATGGCTCATTCGAATTCTGCCGACAGCATTCAGAATGTGTGTGTTACCCAAATAAAATTGACTAAACACTAAGTCTTTGAGAAGGGGTTTATCAAGCTAGATGGTGCATTAGAAATGTACATCTCCTGTTTCCAAAATGCATCACAAACTGCTTGAAAAAGCTGTAAACTAATTCCACATTGCACAAGCGGGGACCCGGTGAAGCTTGTACCAGTGGGCCCTTTTTGAAATTGTCTAATTTGTATGTTCGTTTATTTTTATTTATTTGTGCTATTTACACAATGTTTAAGGTTTTTTCAAGTTTGTAGGTGTCAAGGTACAGAAACTAAATAATTAAATGTAAAAAAGCACTGGATAGTCTTCAATGTAAAAATTAAATATACAATGAAACCTACATTTATTCAGACACCTTCAACATTTCTCACATTATTACAGTTTTGCTATATATATCAAAAAATATATCTGGTGTCTGAATAATTTTTGGTTTGACTGTTAAAACTACAAAGTAATTCAGTCAAGAGGAGTGAGTGATTTTCATTTTCATTTTCTTGGATTAACATTACAGCAGCCAGTAGATAAATTAGACGCGGTCCCTTTAAGAGACGATGAACGCATCCAATAGGCTAGGTGCACAAGATGGCGCCGGTGAGCTTCAGCGACGCGAGTGTGTGCATACTTATTTCCGGTCTTGCGACGCTCGCATTGACTGTAAGGGAAACTTACAAACGAAACTTGGCTAGATGTATATAATTAATGATTTTCAAATTTAACAGCCGATAGTGGTATATCAAAAACATGGGGAAACATCCTCCCTATATTTTGCGTACCTCTGTGTGGAAATGAATCAAGATACAACGCGGAGATTGCTTTATTCTTCTGTTGATTATGCGGATCAGCGTCAGGTCAGGACCACAGGGATTTCTTTTTTCAAACACAAACCATTCAAATATGCAATACTTTTCATTTTCGAAGAGCTGGTTTTGTTCTGTTATGTAAGATACATGTTTCTGACTGTCAAACGACGCACAGAGATTTCTGATAAAGCATGTTTTGTTAACTTTATTTGATAACATAATTTATAACTAACTGTACAATTAAACGTAATATAATTATGGTATGTTTGCATTAAATAAAAGATCACTGTTTGCATTCATGTGTGTTTTTATCTGTTTATTTGTTTTGTGAAAGATCTGCAGCATAAATCATTATCTGTCTATGAGCAGCCATGTATATTGTTATTGTTTTGCATTAATTATCAGATTAACAGATATTAAAATTAGTCACGTATTTTTTACTGTGTAAAATAATAAAATATGTTGTGAAAATAATGATGAAACAGACTGATGTATGTGTACAATTGAGAAATTGATATTTCTGAAGATAAATCGCAGCCCACTTCTCACGAGGTAAATATTTAATATAAAAAAAATAAAAATAATAATGCAAACATTTTCGAGAAATAAGTAATTTGTACATTTACATATTTGGTAAGATAAAATACATTATATAGCTTTGCATACACACCATGAGTTCAACTTTCATTTCGTGAACAGTAGAGAACATTAGTGTATTTAATTCATTCACCAGACCCAAACATCCACTGGCTCAGTTAACATTTGTAGTATAGTGATAATAGCAGTGTATATCTTATTTGCATATGAAGTGATATTATAAATCCTGTAAACATATAGAAGGTAATATTTGGACTTCTCCGGTTCTCTGCACTGACTTTAAGCACAACCGGAAATATCTACGCACACACTCACAAGACCGGAAATCCAAGATGGCGGAGATATGCAACTAGCCCATATAATACACAACCCATTTTTTTCCTCAACTCTGTTTACTTTCATTTAAGAAATAACTGACAGTTTTTTCGAGCATAATTTCCAAGGTGGATATTTTGGCATATTTCGTATGTATTTGTCGGCACTAGAGCAAAAATAAGCAAATTCGATGTTTAAGTGTTTTGATCAAAAAACTTGTAAACGTTTATTTTTAGTGTCTCGAGAAGCCTTTCTCTGCGTGAGCCCTGAACACCAGAACACCGCGAGTACTGATTCGGGCTCTTTCACATCTTGTTGTTTGTTTCAAACTGCGATTTGTATTTGTTCGTTCCGGTGCAGGAGGGACTTTGAGGAGAACTTCGCAGAAGAGAGCTCGGTTCAGTGTCGCTGTCTGTTAGGCTGGCCTCAACCAGTCGGTTATATAAAATATCAAGGTGAAAGTCATCATAACTCGCTTAGTATAGACCCAGCTCCTAACTCAACTTTGAGAATAGATTAACGGCGATATTTTTTTTATCGCCCGATAAGAGTCTCGCGTTAACGCAGCACGTTAACGGCGATAACGGCCCACCACTAATATATATATATATATAGACACACACACACACACAATGAATGCATCATCTTACCCAATCCAATGATGGCTTTGCATCTCACTTCTTCATCTTCGTGATTGGTGAAGTACAGTAATGATTCCAAAACCTTCTCCTTTATCACAACCTGTCAATAACAGTGCAAGATTTCAGGTTTAAATAACACCTACTTAAACATACCAAATGAAACAAATTCATACAATAATCATAGGAATGAAACAGAAAACACTGACAATTATGAAAAATATTTGATAAAATTAATAATTAAAAAAATATCTGTAGATAAAATGTACAAAAAATCTTGGGATTAAAAAAAGCTAAATATACATAGAGACTTGATTCAGTGAAAATGGTGTTTGTTAACTAAGAGCTAATGTTAATGAGCAAACAACTACATGACACTAGCAGCTGCATGTAAACTACTTGCAGGTCTATAATCATATAATGGAGAATATACATAATGGAGAAAGGTTGCGATACCTTAGTGGTGCCCTTGAACTGCTCGAGGTCAAAGTCAAAGTGTCTACAGAGAGCTCCCACAGTGAAGAGAGATCTGAGCAGGGCTGCTTTGGTGGCAGCAAGTGCCATGCTGTTCGTACCCTCCTGATGCTGAAGCTTTAGCTTAGTCAGAGCCCCATAATAACGGTTAAAACAGGCCCATACAAACTTATAATTATGAGTCACTTTATTCACTATTGCACCCAAACAGCTCACACAGTACTGGACAACCTGTGCGAAATGAGAAAGAAAGAGAGAACTTAGTGGGATGCGTAGAAGTAGGATGCAAAAGTCTATCTGTAACTATATGTCAACAAATGAACAACCAGACAATCTACTTAAAGATTAATAAACCATACAAATCGATAATTCTTCTATTCTTTTAAATAGATATACAAACCACACTAGAATCATTTTTGTATGCTAAGCACAAAAGTGTTAATTCAGATATGTAAATTGCGTATATAAGTGGGTGAGGTAGGTCACTTACGGTCATGCCATATTTTAAGATGAGCTTCATCAGGTCTTCTTCAATGGTGGTCAGGAAGCTCTCGCTGGGGTGATCCATCAGAGGAACCACAAGCTCCAGGATCTTCGCAACGTTACAGATCACCATGAAGTCACTCTGAGACTGTGTAAATAAACAAATGCATTATGTATAAACACTGGGGGAAAAAAACATCAATGAAAATGATCTTATGCCTTGGAACATTATCATCTTAAAACACTAGCAGTATATGGCCACAAGATGGCAGGATGACATCAAATATTGTACTGGCAGGTGCATACAGCTATAAAATTTGTTTTAGTATTTTATTTTTTATTTGTATTTATTTATTTATACAAATTCCATTTTTGTTCCATTTTAAGTTTCAGCCTTTCTGGATTTCATTTTAATGGGTAAATAACATTTCACAATCAAAAAGCATATGAAATAAATTTAAATCATTTAACAATTACATGAAACTACAATTTAACAACAATTTACTAAAGGTTTAACAAGGCTTAAAAGAACACTCCACTTTTTTTTTTTTAAATAGGCTCATTTTCTAACTGCCCTAGAGTTAAACAGTTTAATCATTTTCTAATCCATTCAGCCGAACTCCGTGTTTGGCGGTAGCACTTTTAGCTTAACTTAGCATAGATAATTGAAGCTGATTAGACTGTTAGAATCTCATAAAAATTACTGAAGATCTTCTATATTGTTCCTTTTTAAAACTTGACTCTTCTGTAAGGCAACGGAAAGTTTTAAATAGGAAGAATATAGAAACTCTTTGGTCATTTTTGAGCGAGATGCTAACGGTTTAGTCAGAAACTTTAACAATTTATTACATTACATTATTACATTGAGATTCTTTTTTCATAAAAAAGCTGTGCTGTAATTTTACATTTTCCTACATTTTTTATTTAATACAAATTTATGACTACACATACAAAGTGCTGAAAAATGGTAAGTTTACTGTTAAAATGAAAGTCTGAACTTACACTGCACTTGGTGGTGAGGTAGGGCTGCATAGTCATGGCATGCTTGACCATCAGCTGCGCTCTGATCTTACTGAACAGATACAGCGTGGTGATGCACGCGACTAACCGTGTTGAGTTCACACTCTTGTGCTCTGCAAACAGACAGCATAACAACTTGATACATTTTTGGGAAAAAATTCTTGCTTTTTTTTTTTTAGCAAGAATTAACTTATTAATTAATGCATTATATTAATTCATTAACTATCATAAAATAATGTATTGTCTATTTAGAAAACCTGCATTAAATGAAACTTAAACCCATTATAATGAATGCCATCATGAACAGTCGATCATGCTGTTCTCATTGATTGTTCTCATTGATTGTTTAGAACATTGAGTTTGATTTAAGAGGTGTCCCTCTAGATCGGTTTAAATCATATTTTGCAAACTGGATTTTTGCTGTCAAGATGGGTGAACATTACTCAAGTAATTCTTTTTTGCCCTGTGGGGTTCCCCAGGGTTCTATTTTGGCTCCTTATCTTTTTTCTCTCTATATGCTCCGTCTTGTCTCGATTTAAAAAAAAAGCATGGTTTGTCATTTCACTGTTATGCGGCTGACACCCAGGTTTATTTGCCCATCAAATGCAGTTTTGTGGGTCTTGAGTCTCTTATGGCATGTTTGGCAGATGTAAAGGCTTGGCTTTACTTACATTGCTTTCAAAAGCTAAGCCTTTTCTTTCTTTTAAAGATTTTTAAAAAAATTACTTTTTTTAAATTAAGGCTGGACTACTGTAACTCACTTTATTTTGGGATTATCCAGCAAGCTTTATCCCATGTGCAGCTTGTTGAAAATGCTGCGGCTCGACTTTTATGTGGGGTTAAAAAGAGGGAGCATATCACTCCTATTTTACACTCACTACATTGGTTGCCTTTTTGTTTTAGAGTGGATTTTAAAATTTTGCACCTCGTTTATAAATTACTAAATGGGTTGGGCCCGTGATTTTTTGACTCAGTATCAACCCGCTAGATCCCTTCAGTCTTCCAACCAGGATCTATTGTTTACCCCTTAAGTGCAGGGGAGATCGTGCTTTCTGTATTGCTGCCCCCAGGCTTTGGAACGCCTTGCCACTATCCATTAGACAAGCCACTTCTCTTAATATTTTTATGTCCAGGCTAAAGACCTTTCTATTTTCTAAAGCGTACGACTGATGGGATATTTGTACGATTTTATAATTTTTCTGTTTGTTTGTTGTGTTTTTCTGTTTTTTATGACCTAATGGAAAGCACATTGGTAGATGGAAGTTGTAATTAACAGTGCTATATGAAAAAATCTTCATTGTCATCATACCTGTGCCCTTCAGCAAGTAAGAAATATACAGAAATTGAATAAAGTTGTCAAGCACTACATTCTAAATGAAATAGATTAATCCATAAAGCGACAAAATGTATTGATTTCCAGTTATGTTCTTAGATTTACAGATATCACAGCAGCTGGGATAAAAGGTAATTTGGCTGCTATTACTTTGAGAGCTGCAGCTGCTGAACCTGATGTGGATCTGATGTTAGTAGTTTAATCGTGTTTTAATATTAAATGATACAGGCTACAGTGCACGCTGCTGTATTCGTGCGTGCAGTGGAAGAGCACGTACTACGACCACTATATATAGGCGGACAGGACAGGAAATGTTGTTTTGCCATACATCTCATTCAGCAGCAGTTAACTGTTGTTCTACTGAAGCTTCCTCATCACATGTACCATTTCCAAGCTCGTCTGACTAGCACTCGCGGTGAGATGCTCTTCTGAAAAGTCTCCCGTTTGATGTGGTCATAAATAAACGTGTCTAAATAAATGCAATTCGTCAATAAATAAAAATAGATGCAGCAGTAGTAACAGGGGTGGCCAACCCTAGCTGCGTCCTTGCGTTAGCGGTGTTAAATAGTTTTTACCGCCGTTAAATTGTAAAAATTAATCACCTGCGACAAGCTAATTTTGACAGCACTACATGAAACATAAAAGCCTGATATATAAAATAAATATATGATACTCAAGAAAAAGTACACATGCAAACTTTTTCAATATTTTGCTGTATATTTTCAATATTTTGGTTCAATAAACTGCTCCATTTCAATAAAATGAAATTTTTTCTGACTATTAGTTCATACATCAGGCTTTACAGTAGGGCCGTCAAAAAAAAAAAAAAAAAAAAAAAGTAATTTCGAATTTGTCGAATTTAAAATAAAAATCCACATTTGAATGCAAAAACATTGCATTCGAATTTAAGGTGTGCATTAAGGAAGCTGCCTTATAAGCCCCGATACTTCACAGTCTGTGTTCCATTCCATCTCACCGCACGCACAGCCGTGTCTACACAACTTTCAAAGGCGATAAAGCTCGACATGCAGTACCTGGAGTCTCATCATTCACCTTCTGTACATGCACCGTCCGCGCGGTCTCTAAAAAAGCCTGCATGCAGATGACGAAAAGGACATAATGCAGACAGTGTGTGGACGGCCGAAGTATACTAGAACTTTATCAGTGGTGCACAAGATGCGATGACGATATATGTGGCATTGCATTATAAGGTTATGTTAGCCTATCCAGTTGAAGCAACTACAAAAAAAAAAAAAAAAAGAAAAAAAAAAAAGAGAGAGAGAACATCAATGTGGAGAAGATCTTGTTTATGTCAAAACTGAAACCAAGCCGTTCATACAGAACAAATATTTCGCGCATGTTCTAGAGGGACACCGTTGGACTCGAGTCTCGCACAAGAGAGCCACATGTTTAGAAAGACATGTAAAATTAATGTATTTAATTTAATCTTTAAAAAATATTTTGAGACTTTATGGTGGGTTTTTTGTTCCTACTGCATCTCATGTTTTTACATGAAAAAATGTATTCTGTGTGACTGGTTTTCCGCCCTTTTTATTTATTTAACAATGCATGCAAACTTAACACTGTTTTGTTTATAGTTCTTTAAGCAACTTAATAATAATTGGTTCATAAACATTATTTTAAATATTATGTCGTTTTTTCACAGTCATGTATTCTAATGCTTTGAATAAACATGCAGTAATATTTTGCTCGATATCTTGAGGCCTCAGCCTCAAATGCCAAAGCTTTTCTTCACCTTAACTGAAATTATGCATTTTAAATTCGAATATAATTCGAATCTTGACCATACTTAAGTAAAAAATTCTAATTTAGTTTTTCAGCTATTTTGACAGCCCTACTTTATAGGATTGATTTCAACTGATTTGCTGAAACAAATCAGATTTCTAGAAGCATGTGCACACCTGCAATTGCCTCCTCGTATTTGAGGATGTACTCCACAAGATTGTCCACCAACTGAACACAGGCCTTCCTGGCTGGCTTATAGGATGAGTCCTCCTCTGACTTTAAAAGCTATATAAAAAAAAAAAAATAAAAACAGAAAGAAAGAAAGAAAACGCTGTTAATTACAGCTCTACAATCCTCCAAACAAAGAGACCGGCAGATGGAAACTGATTTGATTTGAAAACACTTACATTCTGCAGGAGCTGCTCAAACCAGTCATAGCCAGTGTCCTTACAGGCAGCGACCTGCAGGACAGTAAAGAAGAAGTTCAGCTAGGAGAGGATGCACTTTTTTTTAATGAAAAGCCTTTTTAAGACTAGATCTTTAGGTATGGACACAAATCAGTCTTTGAGTGAAAGCTGCTTTATTCATGGTGCAGTTATGTAATATTGACGACTAGGGTACTGCAATCCAAATTCAAAATACTGGAGAGAGTTGTTTCTCCTGCCCCACATCCTCAGGTGCAAAGCTCAAACGGGTTGCCAGATTGAGAAAGTAGGACAATTGACAATGGAAGGCAACTCTAACACTATGTGTTCATGAGTCGATTTATTGCTGTTGTAATATGCCTCTAGTCATAGAGCTTTTTAGTTGGATGCCGAGACTTTGGGTCAGGCAGAGTCTGCGACCTCTGAACTTTCCATGGCTGCAATATGCTGTGTTTTCCAGCAACTGGCAACCTAGGGTGTTGTAAAACTACTGGGTAAACAGGCAGTGGGCGGAGTCACACAGACCAAAACAAAAACAGACATTCTGACATGGAACTCACATTTCAAAGCAGAATAACTGGCTGTAGCATCGATTTTTGGAGAAACAAGCATGTGAACCTAGCATGTTTCCTTAACATCTGCAAATGCCATATGGTATTTTTATGCTTTAGTGCACTAAAAGAAATTACATGGAGCACCTTTATTTCCTGTATGCGCCAAGGAATCATACTCAAGTTATTCTGGAAGGTCTTATGTTTTGATAGTAAAAGCAAAAGTATGAAAACACATCTTCTCAAGTGTTACCTAGCTACAACCACAATCAGCTGATTTAGAGGCAAATAATACAAATGCACACACACACACACACACACACACACACACATATATATATATATATATATATATATATATATATATATATATATATATATATATATATATATACACTGAAGTAATTATTATAAATAAACGTATATAGTATAAAAAGTTGGACTGACCACATCAGTGATGTTGAGAATCTTCCTATTCATTGTTTCTTTGTCGTGGCTGGCTGTGGGTGTAAACCACAGCTTCTGGAATGTTTCATTCACCAGTTTCTGTAGGTAGAGAAAAACTGTTAGCACTTTTAGCACTAACTGGAAAAGCCTATCACAACAGAGACCGTGGTTGTACCTTGATGCCCTCCTCGTCATTGACCCTGCGGATCATCTTCACGCACATCTCTGTGATCTTACTAAAGTTGGGCTGTTCTAAACAGATGTCTCTCAGAATCTTGATCACCCTCTTCCTCACGCTGATACCAGTGTCCTGGAGTGAAAGCACATAAAATCACTTTACACTTCACACAGATGTACAATATACAAAATAGCAGGAAATAACACAACTTAACTATTAGTAAGCCCCACCCCCCACAGTTACTCTTGCTCCCTCGTACAAACAAACGGAGCTGCTCACTGTCTTACAATGACAGCTGTCAGTGTGAAAACCTTTCCACAAGATGTTCTTGAACACTTTTGGACACAGAAGGACCACCATTCAAGTGGGAATTAAATATGGAGGGATATATAAAAGATTTTAAAATAAATACGTCGGGTAACTCGATTAATTTGTAAGCAGTGTTTACAGATGACAAAGCAAGTGGGAGAAGTCTCATGTTACAGTCGTCAAGATCGTGGATGCTGGATCAACACTGTTCTGTTTGGGTTTTAGGAAATGTAATAAAATAAATTCTATTGCCTATCCTCTCAGGATACCTGGAATCAGTATATACACACAACATAAAGACTTTAGGTTAAAATTAACATCAGTGTCTACAGCAGTGGTCTCAAACTCAATTCCTGGAGGACCACAGCTCCGCAGAGATTAGCTCCAAATCACGCCTGCTTGGAAGTTTCTTATAATCCTGAAGACATTGATTAGCTGGATCAGGTTTGATTAGGGTTGGAGCTAAACTGTGCAGAGCTGTGGTCCTCCAGGAATTGAGTTGGAGAGCAATGGTCTTCAGGGAAAGTGATTATCTTGGGCCTTTAAAAGGTCACCATTAACTTTCAGTTTTTAACTCACATTTTTGTCTTCACAAGTTCATTTTAAGTGGCCTTGCAATATGTCAAATTAGCTTTTAAAATAATAAACATCACTTATATTCAAAAATTGAGTTATGAGGTCAAAGGCTGCATGCATTTAAAAAATAAAAAAGTCTTAAGCTCACATTTATCTGATCGAAAAACAGCAATGCTAATTAAAAGAATCATGTTCTGCTGTAATGCATTTTAAAATGTAATTTATTCTTATCAATTGTCAGCATAATTATTCCAGGACATTTCGCTCCTTAAACCTTGAGATAGTGATTTGAATTGCAGTCATACCAGTATCCTCTCGATGAGCATGTCATAGTACTGCTCCGTCAGCTGAGGTCGACTCAGCACAAACCGTCCCAGCAGCTCGACCGCTGCTTCCCTCACACTGGTGGAGTTATCCATCAACCGCCCGTGAACACCACGCTGCATATCAGACTACATAACAGACAAACCCACCAATTAAACGGTCAGCTCTGCCAGAAGTACCTATAGTGTTGTGCTGCCAGTCTAAATACCGCTACATTTCTCACCCTGGCCAGTATACTGGGGTCAACAGCCACCACCTCAGACAGACACTTCATGGCTTTGGTCCTGACAGCTATGGCGCTCTCCCCTAACACTCTCAGAATCTAAAAGGAAATACAAAATGAAGCATTCGTTAGGGACATTAATACCAAGTGGAAACTGATTAGGAGTACATTTCAGACCAATCTTCTCACCTGTGTCAGGTAGATGTCAAAGCTCTGAGAGAAGGGTCTGGTGGAGGCCAAGTAGCGTACGATAAGGCAGGCGTCCTCATAGTCCACAGTATCTGAATTCATCCTGTCAAAAGATTTATTTAATAGCCCAATATAACCATTATAAGAGTCTTGACTGAGGCTGAGGATGTTACACCATTTGTGTGGTAATACCTGAGAGTAACAAATTGATTGGGAGTTGATTTAATGACGATGTGGAGGAATTTCTTGCGAGTTTCTGCACGTTGCATGATGTCTCCGGTGGCCTGGAGCTCTTTGGCGTGCTGCGTGCCCTCAGAGTCATCCTCCTTTTGATTCTGATTCCTCATGGCCTTCTCAGCCTCCGTAGTGCAGTCTCTGAACCACTGAGCGATGTAAAATTTGCGTGCAAACTAGAATACAAAATCAGATTGAGGAATTTTGACATGACGGTTTAAGAGTGGAAAAAAGGGCAACTTAGTTGATAATAATTAAATGACATATCATACAGTATCAAACAGAAGACAGCTTGTAATTTAATGTTACTATTCTCTGCAGTTAAATGGATATTATTTTATTTTATAAGTTAAGTGTCATTAAAGTTATAAAATAACACAGCGGAAATGTGAAACAAAATCAAAATTCTATAGGTACATTTAAAGTACCTATATATAATTAAAAGGATTCTCTCCACCAACTTTTTCTAATAATTTTAACTATAAACATTTAGTGCAAAAGGTTTTTAGGATAATGAGAAACAAACTGAGTCTTGCATGTCTAAACATTTGACTGGCACGGTTATTTCCAGGTGTTACATTAACCACAGGCAATCTTACATGCACTTCAGATTTTGACACTTGATCATAGAAAAACTCAGCAGCTGACCCCAACTCTACGTAAAGGCCACAGGACATGAAGCGCATCTGAGCTGGACTCACTGTGAGGGCAGGGTCTGTTTCTGCATTTTCATCCATATAATCCAATAAGGCTTTCTGTAGCCGCTGTGTCTCATCTCCCTCTGAGCTCTAAACACACATAGAAAAAGCATTGGGTTAAAAACACAGTGTGTTTATAAGATGTAGTCAATGTGTATATGTAGACACATATGCATGTACCTCTCTGATGATGCGGTCGATGGCTTTCTGGTTCATCCTGCTGGTGACGGCGTCTTTCCTCAATCTGGCTGCTACAGTACCCAGATAGTCCAGTGATGCTACTCGCAGTGCCATCTCTGTCTGCTTGTTACTGAATTGGTGCACCTGAGGACAGAGTATGAAGAGCCAAGGGTCATTCAAGAAGAAAGAACCACTCTGTGTGTTTCACTGCAAACTGCGTTTTTATTATTCGTCTTCTTACAATATTAGAAACCCTACAAATGTTATTAACTGTATTTTGTCTGCTTGAACCCTTGTTTCACATAATTCATAAAACATTAGAAATAATACATGTAATTTATTACATATTTGAATCATTTTAATTTGACAAATTTTGCTAACACTTTATTTTACAGTGTTACAGTGTAACTATAAAAATAATAAGGGAGTAATATTAATTAACATACGATAGGCTAGGGATTTGGTTTAGAGTTGCTCACAACTATAAATAAATGACTTATTACTGTAGTAAGTAGAAACAAAATGCAACAAAAACACTATATTTTTAAGAATATATGGGTAGCTTTTAGTTTTACAATCTATCCATCCATACACTCAAACATAATTGTACAAAAAAATAAAAAAAAATAAAACGGTAATAGAAATAAAATAAGTACATTTATAAATCATGCTTAAATTATATATAAATTGTGAAATAAAAATATACATTATTATATTAATTTATATTTGTTAATTTCAGAATTAAATTCATTTTAAAATGTATTTTATCTAATTTATTTAACACAAATTGGCTAAATCTCTATTATAAATATGCATGTGTTTTTATGTTTAGCACGGTCAGGAGAATTAATGCTCTGCTGCAGATAACATGATTGGCTATGGCTTGTTCATACCAGTAATCTTCCCAGCAGGCTTAGCAGTAATTCTGAAGCAGGCCACTCGGGTTTGTTGACCGTAGACAGTAGATCCTGCACAAAATTCTCAAACAGCGGCCTGTAGTCTTCCTCACCCTGTTTACTGCCACACCTGAGACGTAGTTACAATACAGAACACACACATTGAGTACTGCACACACACATACTTCACAAAGACAAAAGAAGGAAAACAGGAGGGATGTTCTGACTTCTTGAGGAAGACGGAGAGGAAGTTCTGAGCTGTCCGTCTAGCCGTTTCATATGAGTTGGTGATGAACACATCGTCGTCAACCTGAAAAACAGTTTAATACACATTGTTTAAATAGCCTGCAATCAACAGCAGACTTCACGGCGATAGTACAGATGTGAGACTCATGTAGTGTTGTGTGTGCATCTAGTACCTTTTTGTGATCGTCTTCAGAGTCTTTCTCAGAGGGCAGATGGACCACGCACTGAATTAGCTGCAGCACCAGAGCACTAACCATCTGAATGAATATGGGCTCACCCTCGGCATCACTACTGTTCAACCTGAACACACACACAGGTTCAACATTGTGACACAATCATTGTGTTTATCAATAATTTACAGATCAGTAGTTTAGGCAGAACTGCAATCTGAATTTAGGAGGTCATATCAATACCTGAAGTTCCTGAGGCTGCGTTTGCTGGTGGGCAGTCTGGCCAAAGAGGTGAAGATCTCCTCCAGAATTAACTGTCTGTGCTTCTCGTAACGAGAGAACACCTGAGACAAAGAGAGAAGTGAAATGCCTTTATCAGTGTCATGTTTTGACAGTTTAATTCATAAAAAGAGAGAAGAAAACAAAAGCAGAATTCCAGATTTTAATCCAAAATAAGTATTTAAGGATAAAAATAACAATAGGTCATTTTGGAAAAAAATAAGAATTTTGCTGAATTTAATTTTATTAATTAATAATTTGATTTGATTAATAGCATTGTAATAACTTATTTAATAATTAATTACATCTTGTAATTATTTTCATAAATTTTGGCATAAAATAAGAAATAAAAGAAAAAAGAAAGACATTTCTGACAGAAGGAAGGGTGAAAATAGCTTTGCTATTTAATAGCTTTTGCTATTTAATTTTGAAGATTTTAACACATTTATAGGATTATATATTTTATACTTAGAAATCTCAAATTAATTATTTCATATGATATCATGCAAAATAAAGAGGGTCTGGCTGCAGACTTGCACTTGCACTCTCAGACACTTGCACTTCCGTTAGTGATGTCACTTGCAGTCTTTATTTTTTATTTTATTGATTTTTTGTTTTACGTTTTGTTTGAATTTCCCAACATTTTATAACAGTAGCCAGGTGGCGAAGACAAGAAAAAAAATAAACTAAATTACAATGTCACTTTGCAATCGCTACTTTCACTCTCTGCTACCTGCGACACTTGCAATCGACACAAATCATGCTTGTTGCCAATGGAGACAAGAAGCTGTGGTGGTGAATAAACGCAACGCGCAAAGTTTCTCGTTAAGCATTTTTCCATATAAAATAAACTGTCTACAATTCATTTATATCACTGTCTTTGTCCATTAAACTTCATAATGTGTTTTATTTATAATGATTTTCTATAGGAGGAAAACGTTTAATGTACAATTTAACGCACTGCGCTCTGTACTCGTCTGCTTGCCTGTATGGAGCCGATCCTTTTAAAATCACTTAATGCATTTCATAATGCACGTTCATATATGCCTACTGAATTGTCTATATCATCTTAGTCTGTTATTAGCCCACATTAAGTGTTCGCATTGTGTTCATAGCCATTTGCTTGCCTTATTGTACATTAAATAATAACTATATATAGAATTTGGTCTTTTAATTGAACTTAACGTATCCTAATACATTATGCCAAATTAAGTGTTTGGTTTTTTTCTACAGGAGGAAAACACTTAACGAAAAACTTTGTGTATAGTAGTAGGCCTACTAATTTAGTTTTAATCGTTTAATCACCACCACAGCTTCTTGTCTCCATTGGCAACATGCACAATTTGTGTTGATTGCAAGTGACGTAACAGGTAGCGGAGAGTGCAAGTAGCGATTGCAAGTTAAATTGTAATTTAGTTTCTTTTTTCTTGTCTTCACCACCTGACTACTGTTGTAAAATGTTGAGAGATTCAAAACAAAAACTTATAAATAAATAGAACAAAAATAAATAAATAAAGACTGCAAGTGACGTCGCTAGCGGAAGCACAAGTGTCTGGGAGTGCAAGTCTGAGAATGCAAGTGCAAGTCTGCAGCCAGACCCTTCTCTGCAAAATAGACTAGTGAGATGTAATTTTATCATTGATGAAAATGCTTTCAGTGCATGATAAACCAGAAGCACAAGGTTGTGCATCTAATCCAAGAAAACATACCGCTGTCACCAGCTTTATGGCACACAGCTGCAGCTCACTGACATTCTCCACAAAGAAAGGAGTAATGCCCATTGAAGAGACCTGCAGAAGAACAAAACACAGTGCGATACAACATACAATAGTTGTAAATAGACTATAGAGCATACAAAAATATGCTGCATCAATCAGTTCCTACCTGCAATATTGTTGTATCGGTCAACAGCTGAATTTCCAGCAGCTCTGAGATGTTGCTGACGACTTCACACACTTTGTTATAGAGCATGATGATGACTCTCTGCTTGGCGGTGGAGCACTTGGCTCGCTTTGCTTTGGAGCTCAGCATGGAACCTGAAACCACACACGGTTCGTACATCAAGATGTTAGAAAGTAGTTCATTTACATTTACAAACAGTGACATTTAATGTTATTTAATGTACTGGTAATTTACAACACTGGAAGTAAACACCAATATAAAATTTGACAATAAAAAAAGACAATTATTATAATTTATTTATTATAATAACAAATTTTGTTCATTTATAAAATATGTAATTATAATAATCTATGCAAATGTTAAAATTGCTCAAGATTTTAAATATGAATACCAGAATACTGCACTTGGCTGATGTCAGAAAACCGTAATGCAAATACTTGTTTTCCCTATGCCTGTTTTTATCCTTACATAAAGGGTACATCTTTTTTTGTGTCATACATTTGTCAAAAAATCATTCAGGCATTAAAAATCCAGTTAAAAGTTCTAAAGCCAAATCTTTGTGTGATTATTTTATGTTTTTGTACCATTTAGACACATCAGACTTGGTGTAAGCAAGCCTTCGGCAGAAATTAAGTGATTTTCAAAAAAGGTCAAAAACTGGCAGTAATTTTCTTTTCTTCCATTTTTATTTGTGATGTCAAAAAAATTATTCAAAATAATTTTCTACACTGTTTTTTTTTCTTCTTAAAATTGTCAAACAATTAATGTAGACATTACATATAGTGAATAATTTTAAATAAATCAGACTTGGTGTGAACAGCCCTTCTGCACAAGTGAAGCGTCTCACCTCCTTTAGGGTCGATTCTGTAGACCGGATCATACTGTGGGTAAAGAGTATTCTGCAGGTGAAACTTAGTGTACTGCAGAACTCTCTCGATCACGTCTTCAATGTACACGGCTTTGGGCATGTGTGATGATGTCATGATGTTCAGTGCTGTCAGACACGCATCTGCTGATTTGGTCACACGCTCCATGATGAGATCCCGCCAGAGACGCTCCTCGTCCTCTCCATCATTCTCCTGATGAAGACCAGAGAGAGAAGACTGAGGGAAAGCACTGAACTACAAGTAAAGGCATCATTTGTGAAAGTGTCACTTGGAAAGGCCAACATGATTAAGTGATTGTTACATGGTTCATATGTGTAGAAAGACTGGATCCATCCATAATGTTCTTCTCCAGAATATTCAACAGTTTCACCAGTTTATCAGAAGGAATCTGGGCATAAGAGGGGAAAAACAACAACAGAATAAGGTATATAGCCAGGGTGGATGTTACTAATAACAGGATGTTTTTTTTTTTTTTTTGCTCTCTGAGAATTCAGTGCGCTATACAAATGTACTCTATACAGACCATTTATATTACTAAATATTTCTATATCAAATAAATGCTTAAAGCATTTCTTTCAAAAACAATAAACAACACAATTAGTGATTTTATTGTTTTTGAAAGAAATGCATTAAGCATTTATTTTATATAAAATTATTTTGTAATATAAATGGTCTGTATAGAGTTTAAGTGCACTTTAGTTGCATTGCATAAACAATTAGTGATTTTTTTTATGTAAGGCAACTAAAGTGCACTTAAACTTTTTTCTGATTTTAGGAGTGCACGATCATACAGAAGCTCTTTATAGATGTAGTATCATATAGATTTCATGGGGCTTTTACCAATTGCATAAAAAGAGTAGTATACAATAATGCATCTCTTACCCTGCAGGTGATGCCCATGGCTTTTATCTTAGCAGATTCACTACCCAATTCATTTAGCTGCTGTTTCCCTAACAACAGCTCCTGAGGGATCTCATCATCATCTAAGAACAAAGGTCAACATAAAATAGTCAAAAACCGAAAGAGGCAGTACATAAGTCCCGCATATGCCCAAATCTAAAAAGCTACTAATATCTACTATTTAGCAAAAATAGCGGATTAAAGAATAATATCATATTTGTCATAAAGTGTGATACATTAGATCAAAACAAACACTTTTATCACTAACAGCACCCTAAAACTAATAAAAAGAAGTATTGGATTTAATTGAGCAAATATCACATAGGGTGGTAAAATCTACAAAAAAGGGGATATTTTGCCCAACACTGACCATTAAAGTCCACATCCTCAAGATTCTCCAAGATGTTGTCAATACTCAACGAGAACCTCTTGAAAGTGGAAGAGTCCATCATTTCTGCGGAAAATGAAATAATACAAGGATTTCATGAGCATCATTCTGATGTGGGAAATGCTGCAAAGGTGAGAAGTTTGAGAAAAAGGTGAAAGGGTTTACCTTCAGGTGTTAACTTGGGCTCATACGCTTTCCTCCTCTTCTGCTTCTCCTTTGTCTTTAAACGTCTTGCAACTGAAAGAAAACATTCATCTAACTCAACCACTAACATACCATTTAAACAAATTTAAAAAAAATCTCAAATGACAACACTATAGCTACTCTAAGTTTTTAATCAGATCTTTGATTTCATAATTAAATGCTCAAAGGGATAGTTCACCCAAAAAGGAAAATGATGTAAACATTACATAATCTACAGACCTTTTCCGATCGTTTAAATTTAGTTACCTGGACTTAAGTCTTATGGGTTTGTAATGACAAGAGAGTTAGTAAATGGTTATAGAATTTTCATTTTTGGGTGAATAATCCATTTCATGGACACAGTAGCTTGTAGCTAACCGTCACTAAGGCTGGGTGGAGGTGAATCTTGGTCAGAGTCGTCATATCGGCTGCCTGAGCCTCTGCGTGCGTCGTAGCTTCCTCTTCGATGCTCCCCTGAACTCCTCCGGTCACGATCCTCAAAATCCCACGTTCTATCACGATCCTTCTTCTGACGTTTACGAGATGCTGGGGCAGAAAACAGAGACTATAAATGTAAATAACACAATACGGTTTCATCTTTCCTACATCAATTTCACATTTAATTCAATGTTACTTGCAGTTACTTTGTAAATACTTTTTGCCAGCAATGTATGTTTGAAAACTCAGGGCAAAGAGGCATCAGTTTGGCAAAAATTTTTATTTTACTGCTTTTTTTATGGATAAATTAGACAGTTAAGGGAAATCAGTCAACAAGTGTCCAGCATGTTAAGAAAATGTCCAGTTAGGTTTGGATTCCTTAATGAAAAACCTGATTAATATTGCATTTGATTGACTGATTTGGTGTTCCTGTGTGTGGAAGCAGACCGTTATCATTACAGTGGTGCTACTCACAGAAGTCCTCATCCTCAGAGCTGTCCTCTGCATATTTAGGCCTCTCATTGACAGTGCTGCGTTTGCGTTTGTTCATCTTCACCCGCTCACACAGAGGCATGGTGGACTCAATCTCTGCCAGCAGCTCAGGAGGAAGATCCTTCAGCACTGACGGGTCTATTCCACCTGTGCACAGAGACTTATGTTCAACTTGGATTGCCTAAATCAGGGGTTTTCAAACTGTGGGTCACGACCCACTTGTGGGTCACAGATTGGAACAAGGCTGCAGCTAAATTTGCGTTTCAATGACACACACACACACACTCACACTGTTCAGTCTAGGGCTGCACGAATGTTGTAATAACAGTGAAGGTCTCAGGAGCAATGTCATTAAAAGGTTCAATCGGTACGCATTATTAAGAGAAAAAAAAACTTGCTCCCTTCAATACACTATATCTGCTTGAGATTGCATACACCAGAAAATTCAAATGTTACAAAAACGGTTTCAGGTAGGCCATGTTCATTAATTTCTGTCGTCCATTTGAACTCTGCACTGTTTTCATTCGGGAAACGGTTTGTAAAAAGCATTTCACATGTACACATGTGAGCAGGGCACAAACGCAGGGTTAATTGTAACACTACAAGATTTAAACATTTCCACATAACAAATGTACAAAAGTTCACAATATTTCCTTGACGTATCATCTCATCTCTAGAGAAAAATTTGCCAAAGTTGAGAAATCTTTAGAAGATATTGCTGAACATTTATTTAACCATTGCAAAAATACATTTTTGCCTGAATTAAATGTCATCCAGTTTTTTTGTTTGTTTGTATGTTTATTTAAAATTATACACATCTGTTTATTTTTCTTTTTTTTTTCCTATTTCACAATTATTTTAGTTTCCAAACTGTTTTAGATATTTCTGCATTGCTTCTTATGCTTTTCTAAAAATGTGTTGGATTGTGCCCTGTTCTCGCCGACACACACGAAAGGATCATGAATGCATTTTCTGCAACAAAACAGCAGCGCAGATTACAGTTCACTGGAGTGAGCCTGTTTCACGGTTTTATGGACACTACATATTTTAACATCTGTAAACAAAAATTACAACTTAAATATTAGTAGTGAAATTTTTCAGGTGTACTCTAAAATAAAATGGTTATTTTTCTTAAAACTTAATTTCTGTCATCAAAATTTTAAGTAAGATTAGGCTTAAAGTATTGTCAAGGATTTTTTTTTTTTTTTCTAATACATTTTGGTGGGTTGCGTTTCCAACGTAGGAACTTTACCCAGGAACTAGGGACTTTGGGCTGGTACTTGGTGTGCTTCCACCGCAGGAACCAGGAACTAAATAAAGTTTAGTAAACTTTACTAAACTTTACGGGTAAAAAAATGCCCCTCAGAAAGTCCCTGCTGTCGAGGTAGTGCTTTTTCAAAGTTCCGGAACTTTCGGGGGTGGGACTTGGGCGCTAAACTTGCTGACTGGTTGAGTTCATGCAGCATTGGTTGAGTTCAACCACCATTTATTCGGATCATTTTCAAAATATTACTGTTATTGTGTCATGAAATTTTAAAAGTATTTCATGGCGAGAATGTATTTGTTTAAAACTCAAATCTGTGGTTTATTTATAAAGACAGCGCCTATTTAAAAATGTGTTTTGCCGATCTCGGAGACATGAGCTCCACGCGATCAGCGAGAGCACAGTCCTCATGTATCCGCCGAGAGCAGCCTCACCTCGGCTGAACCTTCTGATATGTGCCGCTGGCTTTGATGTCTCATTAATGGTTAAACATAAAATATAATTCGTTTTGCGTAAATCTAACTGGTTATCTTTGGTCTGTATTCAATTTATCTGTATGTTAAAATTAAAATAAAAAAGGCAAATTTATATAATATTTTGTTTCATTGCAATGGCTGTATATATACTAGTGGTGGGCATAGATGAATTTTTTGTAATCTAGATTAATCTCACTGTAATCTTGGAATTAATCTAGATTAAAATGGCTTATT
The DNA here is from genome assembly GCF_023724105.1 of Carassius gibelio. NCBI lineage: Eukaryota > Metazoa > Chordata > Actinopteri > Cypriniformes > Cyprinidae > Carassius > Carassius gibelio. Next base: position 12,624,468 of record NC_068400.1, on the reverse strand, counting down.
TGAATTCTGCCGAAGGCATTCAGAATATGTGTATTACCCAAAAAAAATAATGACTAAAAGTAATGTTAAGTCTTTGAGAACGGGTGCATAAGACCAGGGGCTCATCTCCTGTTTCCAAAATATGGCGTTATTTTATGGCGTTATTTCCCTGCCAAATGTTGAGAGCACATTATTGTAGCGCGAAAGTACATTAATCTAATGCACGAGCGCGAATCGCTCTCCTCGAGCGTGGAATAAAATGTGCAGAGCAAAAATCTCTCTGAGAGCGCGCGCCCAGTTCCCGCGTGCAAGCAGAGAAATTTGAGCTTGCGCATTATATTCTCGACACATGTGAAAGTCAACATAGCTCACGTAGTATAGACCCAGCTCCCAACCCAACTTTGAGAATAGATTAACGGCGTTAATTTTTTTATCGCCCGATAAGAGTCTCACGTTAACACAGCACGTCAGACTTTGTGCATTCGACTTGGGAGTGTGATGTCTGTGACGTCCCAAGTCTGGTAAATCTGCAAACAGATGCTTACTTGATAACATCAGTTAGCTCGCCTTGGCTACTGCAATTGTCATTTTTATTATCTTTTGTTTTTTTGTAAATATTTCTATTACTTTTTTTTTTTTATTCCATTATTTTAGTCATTTAACTTATTTCAGTTAGATTCCAAGGTATCATTTCTAACATTTATGTAGATTATTATTATTTTTTTTTTTCAGTATTTGTATTTTTTATTTATTTTTTTCACATAGCCTAAGCATTGATTTTTAAGTTTGTTTATAAAAAAATAAACTGCAGTAGCCAAGGCGAGCTATCTGATGTTATCAAGTACGCATCTGTTTGCAGATTTACCAGACTTGGGACGTCACAGACATCACAAAATCAGCGTACTATAGTATTGAGAAACGCATGCAGACCTACGTCACCAGTCTATTTGCTTAATCTTCCCGGTACTTTACACTGCATTGGAAACACAGAAAGCAACAGGTCTGGGGTCAAAAAGTTCCTTGGGAAAAAAGTTCCTGGTACAAATGTTCCGGGTAATTTCGGTGGAAACGCGGCATAAGTCGCATTTATTTAAAACCAAGAACCAAGAGAAAACATTACCGTCTACAGCCGCGAGAGGGCGCTCTTCTCAGGTGTAGACTACAGGAGCACTGAGCAGCATAGAGCGCCCTCTCGCATCTTTAGTTGTTTCTCTTGGTTCATTTCTCTTGGTTCATGTAAAAAAGTAATTTTGATAAGTCGCACCATGTTCAAAAGCATGTTAAATTTTACTGTGGAAAATAAGTTTGGCATTATAGTGTGATGACCATTGCCATTTTTTATAAACAAACTTAAAAATCAATGTTTAGGCTATGTGAAAAATAAAAAATTAAATACAAATATTGAAAAAATAATAATAATAATAATCTACATAAATGTTACCTTGGAATACCTTGGAATCTAACTGAAATAAGTTTAATGACTAAAATAATGGAATAAAAAAAAAAGTTATAGAAATATTTACAAAAAAACAAAAGATAATAAAAATGACAAAGCACATAAAAAAACCACATATACATATATATATATATATATATATATATATATATATATATATATATATATATATATATATATATACACACAGTGGGGCTCGAAAGTATGGGCATCCTTTGCAAAATCCATGAAAATGCAAGTAATTTTCAAAAAATAAGAGAGATCATACTAAATGCATGTTATATTTTATTTAGTACTGTCCTGAGTAAGATATTGTACATAAAAGATATTAACATTTAGTCCACAAGACAAAAAAAATGCTGAAATTATTAAAATAACCCCTCTCAAAAGTTTGGGAACCCTTGGTTCTTAATACTGTGTCCTGTTAAAATTTTTATAATAATTTAATAATTGTAATAATTTTTTGTCTTGTGGATTAAATGTTAATATCTTTTATGTACAATATTTTACTCAGGACAGTACTAAATAAAAAATAACATGCATTTAGTATGATCTCTCTTATTTTTTGAAAATTACTCATATTTTCACAGATTCTGCAAGGGGTGCCCAAACTTTCGAGCCCCACTGTATATATATATATATATATATATATATATATATATATATATATATATTAGGGGTGTAACGGTACGTGTATTCGTACCAGACCGTTTTGATACAGGGCTTTTGGTACGGTGCACGTTTGTACCGAATGACCGAATGCAATATTTTGTGTGAGGAGCACATGTACATTTTCGTGTTTCCAAACGAACACATTAAGTGGCGGAAGTCTCCGAGTTCAGCGCAAATCCCACCCTGCAGCTGATTTTTAAGACCGGTGACACACTGGCTGTGTAGCGGGAGCGTGGCGTTTCTGCTGCGTGTCAGTTGCGTGACGGCTGCTTCGTGTTTTCTGTGTCTTTACACACCAGAATCGTGCCTGACGTAGGTGACACAGAGGGAGACCGCCAACAGACCAGGATCATGTTTTCATGACAGCAATATCTATACTTCATGTTGAGCATAAATATAAAGCCTAATGATAAAGGACACTGTCAACAGTAATGATGGCAAAAGGCATCACACGAGTGTGAACATCACTACAACTAGGAAAAAAACGATTGTAATTCAAACGCAGCTCCCATCGGCATTTAAACAGACCTTTGCTCGGTCCAACGCAGTAACGAAATCTGAACAGGTCTAAAAACTGAAACTGTTGATGCTGCAACTTTTCACTTTGGAAAAGTTATATATATATTTTAAAAATGAGCAGGCCTACAAGCTGGGATTGGTAATGCTGCACTGTAATCATAGTTATTTATATTTTTCATTATATTTTATTATATGATATTGGTTCGAGACAGAGTATTTTATTTAGTGGAGAACTTTGCAGCAGTATTATTTCTTATTCTGTTTTATTTTATATATATTTTATTAAAAAGTATTTTTAAAAAAGTGTAAACAAATTGTAAAAAAAAAAAAAGTTTATAGAAATGAACAACCTGCAGTTTAATGTTTGCATTTCTTTCCCTTACGGTTACAGAAAACGAACCGAACCGTGACTTTAAAACCGAGGTACGTACCGAACCGTAATTTATATATACATACATTATATATATATATATATATATATATATATATATATATATATATATATATATATATATATATATATATATATATATATATATATATAACGAAAAGCAGAATTATAAACAGAAGCTCATTCAAAATATGAATAAATACTGTAATGGTAAATAATACTAAAATAGACTTATGACAATCAACAACCGTTTAAAATTAAACGTAACCAAATAACAAACCAGCTTTTACTAAATATAAAAACATTACTTTTATAAGAAATAAATACAACTATTTAATTAACAGTAAAGTTATTACTGTACAATTACTATGTACTCTATAATTGTAACCCATCACACAACAAATCTGGCAATACAAATGAGACACTATTTCAAAACGTATTTCAAACAAAACAAAACAAAAAACCTGGTAGCAGTTCAACTCTTACCAGCTGGAAAAGTCAAGAAACATTTCGCAACTACCCTTTTACGAGCAGCCAAGTAATACATCACCCTGTCTGGCTGTTCATTCAATTCAAAATGAAAAAAAAAAACTGTTCTCAGAGCGGGAAACGGTTCTTTAGAATGGAAAGAGCAAAGATAAAAGGAGTTCCCCTACCTTTCCCAGATCTCCCAGAGGAGAGCCTGTTTTTGCCAGACTTGGAGCCGCGCGAGTCTCTCTCCCTCGTGAGCCTCTGCACCTCATCGATGGAGAGTTTCTGCAGGACAACCACAGGCTTGACAGTCTTCTTCACGTCCACCTCTGGTTCCAGTCTCTCCAGCCGCACACACGGCTGCTTCCAGCCTTCTGGAATATCTCCTGCTCCGAGATCTTTCCTGATTTTGGGAATGGTGAAGTTTTTATCACCGTTGTTTTCACCTAGCATGTACGGAGGAAGCTCTGCTGGTTTACTCCCTGACTGAGCCGCACCCTCGGGTCTGTGCATCTGCCGCGGGGTATCGGGCTGATGCCGGTGTTCTGGGACGTGGTCATGCTTGTGTTTGAGGGCCTTCGGAGTGACCCCTTCCTGCGGCTCCTGAGGCCAGCGCTGAGCCTCGCTGGCAGGGATGGGCATGCCCATGAGGGCGTCCTCCACTCTGCCTGCTTGCTCCAAGCTCACTTGCAGGCCTGGGCGGCTGGCATTGGTGCCGGCGGCGCAGGCCTCCTGGGGGGCGAGCCTGTGCCCTGCATTAGCCCCTCCTCCTCCACCTGGAGCCCCAGAGCCTGAACCAGCTGTGCCCGCTGCGCCAGGCTCCTGCGGGTGAGAGTCCTGTTTGCGCTTCTTTAAAGGCTTATCTAGAGAGAGAAAGAGATCGCAAATAATAATTTGTATCGGGAAAATTGAGGGAGGGTTCTTATTAATGAAAATAAATGTCAAAACATGGGTCCTTAAGGCTTAATTTTCTTTTTAAACAATTTCTTCTTTCTTTCTTTCTTTCTTTTGCTTATGCAATGAAATATGATTTAGATATATAACTACCATTTAGATACATTTTTGGCATTTTTGCCTTCATAGGACAGTTAAAGGGAGGGCGCACTATCAAAACAATAACAATCACGTGGTTTGATGACGCTAAGAAGGAGCGTGGAATTATACTTCCACATTTGTCCACAATATAACCTAACCTAACTAATATCATTGACAGGTGACTGCACTGCCCCGTGTCACTGTTTAGAATGGGAATTTTCTCATGATTTACAAGTAGTTGAAAACATTAGAGATATTGTTAGTAATCAGCTGGACAAAATATATAACACTAGCCTAATGGTTTTTGGATATTTTACTGCAAATATCTTACAAATTGTACCTTTAAGAGGAAGCAAAGTGGGAGAGAGAGAGAGAGAGAGAGAGAGAGAGCGAGCGAGAGCGAGAGGAAGTTTCTATATCAGTGAACATATCCATTTTGGAGACAATGTGCTTAGTGACATCCTGCATCATACCTTTATCCTGCACCTCTTTCGCGCCACGTTCTGTCTCCATGGCCGCTTCATTTTCCATCCTTTCTATTGCAGCAAGAGCCTCAACAAGCTCTCCTTCTGGGTCTGAACCGGGGTACATTCCCCCAAGCTCCACCTCTGCTGGCCTGGCCTGTGACTGCCTCAGGATCAGCTTAGTGGGGTCTTTTGTTGGCGAGCCCACAATATCATACACCGCAGCCTTATCGGCTGGGTCCCGCTCTCCCTCGTTGGGCTTTAGACCGCGCTGCTTGTCCGGGGAGCTCAGATGCATTTCTTGAGCCCCGTCACAAGGAGGAGTGTAAGGTGGAGATGACTGCAGTATGTGAGACGTGAAACCCGCCCTCATCTGATCCTAATAGTTTCCAGAGAAATCAGAACAGCTTCTTATATAAAAAAAAAGTTGACCAAAACATACATTTTTAATTTGATGGCCAATGCAAATATTCTATATTCTATATTCTATATATATATATATATATATATATATATATATATATATATATATATATATAAAATATTTTTTCTTCTAAACCAATCTAAAATATAATCAAAAGTATAGTAAAATACATGCATAGCAACTGTTGAAATTAAATGTATATTTATTTGACCTCACATTTACAAAATTAGAAAATCATTTAAAAATGTATTTTGAAAATTAAACAGATTTTATGGCAAATTTGTGATTCTGTAATCCTATAGAATTATAACCAACAGTGACATGGAATTTTTTATATATATATCTGCGATATAAAGTTAATATATATTATAGTAAAAATGCATAGCACCTGCTAAAAATAAATATATATTTACATCCTTATTTAAACATTATATTTTTGTATTCCATTTTGTTTAAAAGAATAGGAGATCTATGCATACATGTGCTGGCATTCTCGGCGTTGTCAGAATTCAAGTCCCAATATTCTGACACATCAGCAAAACAGAAAAACTGGTGACTGTTGGTAGACTATTAATGTAGAACAAACTTTTAAATACCTTATTCTCGTGAACATTTCTCATGCCTCCTGGAATCATCGGGCTTGCTACTGAACCTGTAAAAAAAACAAAGTTTAAATAAGCCAGAGAACCGACTATGGAAGAGGTTCTCTATAGATCTGTCCTGCAGACCTTGCTGTAGATGCTGGTGTTGACTGTAGGCTGGAGGGTGTGGGTACTGTCTGTAGCCAGTAGCAGGGCTCTGAGGGGCATAAGGGCTGGGCACTGGGCTGCTCTGCTGAGGCAGAAACCGTCCACCAGAACCAGACTGTCCCGGCACAAAGCGCCTATCACAAGGAACATGAAGAGACATGGTCAACAGAGAGATTTTAATAAATCTACTTGCCAACACTGATATGTAAAAAAAGGAATACGGAATAAACATTTTAAATTCAAAAACAGAAAATAGTTATTTTAAACTGCACTGTGTTTTTAATTAAATAAAAAGCAGTAATAGTAATAATAAATACCATTAATCATAATTATTATAAATTCTAAAACAATTCCAATTATTTATAAAGTTATTTCTAAATAAGAGTGTACTCACACTAGCTAGTTTGAACCGTGCCCGAGTGCGTTTTACCACCAAAGCGCGGTTCGTTTGACTAGTGTGAGTGCTCCGAACCGTGCCCGGGCGTGGCTCGATTAGCCGGCCCTGGCCCGCTTGGAAGAGGTGGGCCAGAGCACGGTTCAGTTGGACTCGGGCGCGGTTGGCATGCAGTGTGAGCGCTAACCACGCCGGAGCACGGAAAAGGACGCGTTGCGTCATGGTTTTGCGACGCTCCAAAACCAACATGGCGGGGAAAGGAACGCTTTGGTCTACGGCAGAGGTGCAAAACGCATAAAAACTCAAAACTGCAAAGTCCTTGCTGCTCTTCAGCTGGTCCCTTGCAAACATCCTCATACGAGCAGCACGATTACGTGAAAATTTTCTCGCCACTAAGGCGACACATTTGTTTAACAACAGGCTGTGAGAGGACTGTGGACCAAACGACACAAAATTATCCACAAATAAAATAGAGCGATGGACTCCATTGTGTTCAGAGAGCACCGCTCTTCCTGTTTATCCCGAAACCGTCGCACCATAATGACGTAAGCGTGCTTTGGCACGAATGCTGAAACCAGGCTATATGTGAGTGCAGGCCAGTGGGGGAGTGGGGAGGGGGGACAATCGTACTCGGGCTGGTTCATGGCAACCGTGCCTAGTGTGAGTACACCCTAAAATGTTACTATTGTAATATTTAAATGTAAAATGTTACACCAACAAGCTGTTATTTTATCTGAAAGCTACACAAAGCCCTTCGGGTTTCTCTTTACAAGCTTGGAAACAAGGTTGGAGCAAGTTGTGTTTCCAAATGGATGTTATAAGAGATCAAACTCAGAGCAGATGAGTAAAGAAGTATTTACTGTGAGATGAGCCTCACTAAGGTACTGAAAACACCAGATTATGAGCTGCTCATATGTAAAAGTGTAAAGTGCCTCACTTCACTATTGGGAAACATGCAACGCTTTTATTTAATTCAATCACAGCCTTTGCAATTTGATATTCACACTATGAAATAGTGTTGTCAAAAGACCCGGTACTTCAGTACCAAGTCGGTACAAAAAAAATGAAAATGTGACGGTACCAGGTTTCTTTAAGTACCAGTGGTAACGAGTACCCGGTCATCCACCTTGACGCACACAGCGATATGATTTCCGCAAAGCAGAAAACGCAGACGGAATCTCAAAATCCAGTCATGAAAATGAAACTTACATTTTAATATGAACAGTCACGGAATTTGTAAAAGTTAGCATAAATTAATCAAATAAAATGTCCATATGAACCAGTATCTGTAAATGTTAAGCCACAAAAGTTGTTCTGCGCGTCTCTGTGTCAATGAATGAATGAATGAATGAATGAATGACGTGTGGGTTTGTTTACTACATAGACTGAAGCGCGTGAAGGCTTGAAGTAATTTCAGCATCTGCCATCTCAATGAGGACATAAATACATAAACAACATCACTAGAACTGTTCTGAGTCACTTCACAAGCATTTTACCATTTCATTTGAGTAAAACCAGTGTCAACTTAAAGGTATTCATGGCAACCTGTCAAAACAACCCTCTACATTGCGAGTAAATCACTCGCATATGGGACTAAATTTTACTCTGGGCAAATAAATTATGTCTATTGTTAGCCACTGGCTAATAAATTCTAAGATTTTACTCGCCAGTGTTGTGTTCAAGGCTATTATAAGTTTAGCACATTTTCACTCACTGAACACTGACTGAGCGCTTCAGAGTTCTCCCTCCAGCAAGCGACCTGTACTTTTCAGTTAATCTCAATGGAAGCACAGCGAACCTGTATTTAATGAACTGTAAACTCTGTGTGAAGGCGCACGACTCGCTGTTACTGATAGCGCTGTTTCTCACACATGCATAGAGAGAGAGCGAGAGTCTTACCAAGCTGAATCAACGCGCTACATGTAAACTATATTCTTTGTTGTATTTTCCTGTCAAAATAATGGAGAACAAGCAGAAGTAATGCCGGTTTCTATGGTAGTTGGCAGAGCTAATGCGCAAATGGCAATTTCATTGGCTGGCGCTCATCTATTACTATCCCTGTATTGATTTCAGCAAATCAGTTTGACCGAACGCAGACAACGTGATTAATATTCATGAACCCAGCAGCTCATCAATCCATAGTGCATTGTATATTGTTAGTATGGTGGTAGAATTAGTAGTAGTATTATCTTTTAATAATAATATGATCTATTACTTTTTTTTTTACAAATATGACGAATATGCATTCATACATTGTTACCAAGTTTTAGTTCTAATCACTAAAGTTCTATCATTAAATAGTGCTTAATACAATAATATAATGCTTGACTGACTGATTAAGAAGCTAAGATTTAAGAAACTGTGCCATTTTACAAAGATAAGCTGATTGGAATTACATATGGGTTTTACTAGCCACTGGCAATTATTTTGCCAAGGTGAGCGTGGAGGATTGCAAAATAAAAGTTAATTTTTACTAGGGATGCACGATAATATCGGCACAACATCGGTATCGGCCGATAAAAGCTTAAAATGACCATCATCGGTATCGGCCGATATGAAAATTTCTGCCGATGAGCCAAACCGATATTCTCCAAGTGAAATAATTGACCTGTTTTTCAGATGTGAATGTCTGTCTACATTTGTAAAATAATACATTTATGGTAGAATCAGTACAGAAGAGATACATGGATTTCTCTTCAGTAAAATTAAAGTTGAAATATATCAGGAGAAAAATTTGTATATATATCGATATCGGTATCGGCCAAAAATTTTTTAAAATATCGGCATATCGAATATCGGCCAAAATCCAATATCGTGCATCCCTAATTTTTACATAAAGGCATTGTGCTAGAAATATTACTATTATTTAGTAAAATGTATGTGATACTGCTACTACTGTTGAAAAAATTAATAAAACTTAATTCTTTCAAGAAATAAATCACACAATATTTCTTCCATGTTTTAATTTTAATAGCAAATCCCCTTTATTTACCAAAAAATAAAATGTGTTTAAATTTCATTAATTAAAAGACTAATTAAATTTGGGTGAAACTTGTTTACTGTTTTTTAGTCCTGGGGTGTTTATTTTCGTTACGTTGTTCATTTTGAATATACCGCCATACGGGTGTATTTAATTACTTAGCGTTCGAAACAAACGTTATGCTGCACCATGGCCGTGCAACACTGTTTCAGACGGACCCTTTACAATGTTGCACTTCTAAGCGGAGCGTCGTTTTTTAAAGATTTTTTACATACCGAGTCTATTTTTGCTGTGCTGCAGACGCTGAATTAAATTGAAAGCGCTGTTCATAGGAAAAATGTACATGGATATACATGGAAACGCAGTCACATGGGTTTTTGGCTAGGTTTAAAACAAGAAAAAGAGCACTTTTAGACAAACAAGGAAAACAATATATATGTTCACTTTATGTTCACTAAAAATTTAAATGCAAAATGCACAAGACTGTTTCTGTCTGTGGTGTTTTAATTTTAAATATTTTAATGAAAAAAGTAGGCTAAATATTGTGTTTAAATTAGTGCTGTCAAAATTAGCGCGTTAACGCATTCGATTAATTTGAAATATTTAACACGTTAAAAAAAAATAACGCAATTAACGCGGTTGCAGTTTTTTTTATTTCCATTTGTGGCCTATGTGTGTTCAACGTGCAAAGAAATATGGATAAGACCAAGGAAGGACTTTTAGACGGAAAGTTTCAGTATAAAACTCTGCCGGATTACTCTTGTCTGCCACAAGAAACATTACTCTTCATTCAGTCTGCCACAAGAAACAGCAACATTAAAATCATGAACTCAAATGTCATTGTTTAAAAAAAAAAAACAATGACTGTAACAGTGCATAAATCAGACCTTTCTGTAACGCTAACGTTAATAAGCTTAAGCGAAAATAACGAAATAATTGTGTAGCGGAGTAGGCTATTTTTTGTACACAGTGCCGCGAACTGTCAATCACTCCTGTGCGCGTGCATCACTGTCCTCCTCAGCTGCAGCAACTTGCGCTCTCTCTCTTCATCAAGCTTTAAAACAAAAAGGGGACAAAAAGATCATATTGTCTTTGTGCATAGGCTTTAGATTAATTAGATAAATGAATATCTAAATTTGTGCCTTGCCGTCTACGGTATTTTTTTTAGAACTTAGAAAAAAGATGCTGCAGCCAATGAACAGCCAGCGGGAGCTGAAGGACGACTCAACCTCCGCAGACAGTTTGTAATGTTTATCAGACAATAAATACTCAAGATTTTGCTTTAGTATAACTCACAACGAGTTTCACACACCTTCTCCGGCCACGTTGAGTTGTTGACACTTAACAGTGGGAAAAGCGACACATGCGCTATTCACTTGTATAACTTAAGGGTGAATGGGTAATGTAGTTTCTGCTCTGGGTGGGATGAATTAGGAAGCTTGCATTGTGAAGGGCGCTCTGAAAATCGGCAGTGCAGGTAAAAGATTAAAACCTCTATTAAAACAGATGTCCAAATGAGCGTACCGGTACGCTACAAGCACGTTCTGGGCGCACGGAGAGGTGGCGGTACGCTCAAGAGCTATATTTGGAAGAGGCGGGTACTGAGTACAGGTGCATACCTGCCCACTTAAAGCACTGGCAATGACTATACTTTGGAATTTTTTTGCAGTCCACTTAGAATTCAACATGGAAATCATTTTTGTTTTTTATTGGCATTGATTGTTTTGAAATTCAAATGGTACTTACATGCCTGTGTTTTTATTTCTGTAATAAATATGGCTTTCAAGCCAACAGTTAATTTGGAGGATATTGATGGTTTATTGCAGGTATGTTGTTTACATGAGAAAATCTGTGTTACAAGTTAAACAAAAATTCCAAAAAACAATCATATTTTGAATTTAAATAGTTTCTTTGTCTTGAGTTTACATTAATTATTTACATTTTACATTTACATATCCAAAAAGTTTCAGTCTTTTAATTGCGATTAATCGCGATTAATCGCGATTAATTTAAAAAAATTGTGCGATTAATTAGTTAATTTTTTTTAATCGATTGACAGCACTAGTTTAAATGTTTTGCCGCTTGCTTCAGCAGCATATTATACAAACCTAGAAGCAAAATGCATTAATAATGCATTGTTTATATTTATTGAGTTTAAACTAATGTGTATATGAAAGTAGGGATGCACCGAAATTTCGGCCACCGAAAATTTTCGGCCGAAAATGGCTTTTTCGGTTTTCGGCCGATAGACTTTTATCACCGAAACAACACGGCCGAAATGTTGTGATGACGCAAACAGAAACCGCGACCTGCACGTGCACCTGCATAACGCAGACCACGAGCTCCAAGCGACATTCACTTAACATCAGTGAGAACATTCTCTCTCTTCTTACTCCTTTATTCGCAGCACCAAAATGTCTCCTAATAAAGAGTTTAAGACGGACCACGAAGTAAAAACAAAGAAAAGTACAGTCTTATAGAGTCTGTTAGCACACGTCTCACTGAGATCTTTTCGGATCCTCTGCACTTCGCGAATGTGCTTGATCCGCGTTATAAAGACCATTACTTGGATGCGGAAATAAGGCAGCGCGCACGAGATATGATCCAGGCCGCGCTGGATGCGGAGAACCCGCGTGGAGACGGAGAAGCGCCAAGCGCAGGAGACAGATCAGAGCGCAGAAAAGACTGGTCTCTGCTCCAGATGAGTGGCATGCACCATCGTTGTCTGATATGTTAAGTGAAATTCTGCAAGAAAGTGCCTCAAATAATAATAATACGTTGGCTATTTTGTTCTTAGGCTACTATATATATATATATATATATATATATATATATATATATATATATATATATATACACACACACACACACACACACACACACACACAAACATATATACATACATAATATCAGATTGTAGCCATATTTATGCTAGATTTTCTGCTAGATTTCTGCTTTAATTTGATAAAAATGTTTATTTATGCCCTGGCCCTATTTAAATACACTCTCTCAAATATTTCTCAAATGTCAGGCAGATGACAAGCTCAACTGCTCAACAGCTAGATGGTTATCTGTCTGAAGTCCCCATCCCCAGAAGTGATAACAGTCTTGCCTACTGGAGAAGTAATGCACTTTCTAGTCCTACAGAGAACAATTTCAAATGCACTTCACCTAAATGCACTTTGTTTTTATGAGAGAACTGTTCATTTTAAAACCTTTCTGCAGGCCAGTAGGCCTGTACATTATTATTAAATATGAGTGGGATACATTTTTGGTTTGAATTTTATTTGTGCTTAATAAATATTTGCATCATTTGTAATTATGTATTTTTATGTTTTTTTTTAAATAAGTTATGTAATTGTAATTATCTTTGAAACTTTAATAATAATTTATGCAATTGCAATGTCTTAATTTTAGTAAAGTTAGTACACGGTCATAGCAATAAATGCAATGGTACTAATAATTGGCATAATTTCTTTCGGTGTTTCGGTTTTCGGCCTTGGTTTTCTCTTTTTCGGTTTTCGGTATCGGCCAAGAATTTTCATTTCGGTGCATCCCTATATGAAAGATTGTTACTGTTCTGTGATAAAAGACTTACAATGCTGAAAAAAAAAAAATTATTATTATTATTATATATATATATATATATATATATATATATATTTTTTTTTTTTTTTTACATGATATGAAATCAAAACAAATGAACAAATGTTGTGTTTGTGGACTAAACCGACGCGGATCAGTAGCGGACTGTAAACGTGTCCTGTGTGAAAGCACAACGAGTCCGTGTGTGAAACAGGCGTTACAGCCAAAAAGGAAGCCTGGTCTGTTGTTTGGAGGTTTTTTGGTTTACAAAAATCCAACGTCGACCAAACATCCATTTTATGCAAGTGCTGTCGGGCTAAAATTGTCGAGCCAAAGGTGGCAACACAAGCAATTTGCTCCAGCACCTCAGCCGCAAGCACATCTTGGAATATCAACCAGCAGAAAATGCATTGTACACCTGATTATGTATAAAAAAAATAAAAAAAGTCATAAACTGGAAAACCGGGTATAATAATAAAAATAAATAAAACGTGATATACATTTTTGGTCAAACTGCCCAGCACTACTGTTTTTCATAATTATATTACTTGTAGAAAACTTTAAACACAATTGTAAATAAGTATGAAGAATGGCATTGGTTTTATTTTTAGTGATAAAAAGTTTTTGTTTTTTATTAGCATATTTTTTTGTTTTGCTTTGGTAACGAAATTGGTACCGAGAACCGGGGATCGGTTTCACTGGTATTGGTACCGAATACTGGAATTTTGGTACCGTGACAACAATACTATGCAACAACAAAATCTCAGGTTTTCATGATTAATCAAGTTTTTCCTTAGCACAGCATTAATTGCTTAATTCCAAATCACATACATATTAAATCATACATGGTATGATAAAAACATACTGCATGATGGCTTTAATTGTAAACAACAGCAGTTGTTGGCTAGCTTCATATGATAAAAAATAATGAACATGACAGATAGAATCAAATGTTACTCCACATAAAAACTGAATTAGAAAGCAGACTCACCCAGAAGGGCTGTGGGACATAGAGGCCTGGTAATTGGCAGAAGCTGGACTTCCCTGCATGGAGCCATGCGTGATTTTATACGGCGGTACCATTGACTGCTGACTTATACCTGTGAAATACAAGAGTTTGAAAAATAGTCTGGATGAGAAACAACTGGCAGAAAAGCTACTATAACAACATAACATCACTTGAGATGGTTACTGAAAGTTTAAAGACTGGCAAGGTTCCAATAAGCCATATCAAACCATTACATCATCTTTGCTGCTCTGATATATTAGAGTAGCAAAGAATGAAATAATGCATTATGTCACTGAAATGAAATCCCAGAACTTAAAACAAAAACTATTTATTAACTAGATATTGAATATGTCTAGTTATATTAAATCCTTTTTTAAATGATTCTTTCATGCATTTTTTTGTGACATTTCCATCATTACATGGTAAAGTATGTTGTCCAAAAGTAGACAAAGGTTTCTATTTATTTTTAGGCACTAATTTTTTTTTTTTTTTTTAATAGACGAGTTTGCTGTGCTTAGCAAACTCTAAATTCACAATACACATGTCCTGGCACAAGTCAGCATGCATTTTTTTGCGATCCTGTCAATGTAATGCAGACTTTGTAAACAACAATATTACATGTGGAAAATATATCTGTTTATATGCTTTTTATATTAAAAAAGTTGGATTTTATATACTGACATTTTTGGCATACATAACAAGAAACAAATTCAAATAAATTATTTCTCCTTAAAGTACATTATGGGGAAATAATTCACTTGATTTAGTTTCTTCTCAGTTTCATAAATGTTATCTTCTTTGGATAACTGAAGGTCAGAGAAAAACAATGCCTCTTTCTGTAGTTCTGATGGGAAAATCATGTTCTAGGTAGAGGAAAGGGAGACAAAGTCTGTCTTATCAGAAGGAAAAAAGCCGCAAAAATAACTACAAATTCAGTGCAATCTATCAAGCTTGTAGAAGTATAATTTTCCCTATGTGCTTGGATTGACTCGTACCCGCCTGGGCCTGATACTGGGGAGTGCTTGGTGCGGTCTTATTCCTGAAGATGTTGGGGTTCCTAGACAGCAAAAGCTGTAGCAGCACTGGTACATCTCCCTCCAACTCATCACTGCCAAGGCTGTCCTTCAGCTCTCTGAGGAAAAATATATCAGAGTTGTCGAACTTGCACACCACTGAAATAATACACAGTGCCCTATGATTTCCACAATGCGTAAAACAGCACAATAGCACAAATAATTGTAGAATCACTAATTAATAGTTTCCGGCATTTTATATAATTGTTCGACAATGTTTTTATTTTTTCTTTGCCCCGAAATACAATACAAGTCTTCAGATGGAAGATGCTTGTTTTATTGCTTTCCTACTGATACGAAGACTCTGGGTGTGTAACAGGATTATCTTGATGGACAAAATGTTTAAATTTCATGAACTATGAATGAACTTAGAGCTTGTTTTTTGCAATAATCCAAAAGCCTATGGAAAAATCATATTGGCATTTGTCGAGGGAACCAGCGCAATGCTAACAGCCAATCAGCCTACAAAGTGATGTCAATTGGTGCTTTCCCACTGCATGGGACGGCTCTGTATTTTTCACTTTTGGGGGGGGTTTCCACTGGGTATAGTTCCTGGTACTTTTTATAGTACCACCTCAGCTAAGGTTACCATTGAACCATACAGTTACCAAAACATGACGTGTAAACTCTGACGATCACTGGTTGGAAAGAATCGTTGATTCCTGCGTCACTGAACTTGCAACACAAAAGAGCCGCTAGATTTAAATCAGCACAGATCGAATGCAACTATTTTGAACGTGCACACCTTTTTTAAACAACCAAACAGTTTTGTTGTCTGTTGAGGAAGTACAGACATTCCTCTCATTGATAAAGTGGAAAAGCGTCAATAGTTATAAAATATATAACATGATAATGAGAACACTATTATAATAAAACGTTAGGAATTCTTTTGGTTTTGTTTCCGTGTTTCTGCGCGTTGTTGCGGAAAGAGACAAGAGCGTATCCATAACAGACGTTACACATTCTGATTATCACGTAACTTAGTTTGAGTTTATGTATGTATTTGGTCTTTTTGTACGTATATTCAGCGCGTTGTTACAGGAAGAGCCAATAGCGTATCCACACATCTGACTATTTGGGGTTTGTAGCGCAGGTGCACTGCAATATTTGAAATAGTCTTCTTCTGTTGTACACAGTGAAGGCGAGCCAGTGGATATCATACAAGCAACGTGCAAACTTTGTGCAAGTCAAACTTATGCCGTTAAAACATCTTTAACCATGATAGTGAAAGTAAAAACTGACTGCACTTTTGGCATCTGAAGACGCACACAATAACAGTGCATATTCTATCAGAGACGACGAGAGATGATTCTTTTTCTTTTAAATGTATTTCTTTAATGTTTCTCTTGTGGCCCGAACATAGTGAAAACAATGAGAAGAAATGTATTTTGTACTGAACAGGCTTTATGTTTGATTGATGTTAAAGTGTTTAACACTTTTTTTAGGTGAGACTTTTTTGGTAATCAGGCTCTCCAAAATTGTGGATTTAAATTTATCAGCCATCATATCGGTTATCGGCTTTAATTTTTTTTATAAAAATGTTAATATCGGTGCATCCCTATAATAAATAAATCTCATTTTAAACTGTTTAACTGATAGTATTAGTATTAATCGGTCAAAATTCTTAACGGTCGGTTAACAGTTAAAAGGAACACCCCTAATATGAAGTCTGAATGTGTGAATGAGTGGCACAGTTTTATATACTACATTAGGGTTTTGCCGATGAAGAAATTTTCTCACCGGTTAATTGACGTGTTACAACACCGGTATTACCGGTATCCCCAAGGGACGTTCCCTCTTTTTTTCGCTTTTCTTTGATTTTAAATATTTTATAAAAGTGCAGTGCGCATTTTACTTTCACTTTCAAATAGCGGCAATTCTGCGTTAAGCAATTGTTAGTTTTTAGTTTGTTTGAATTTTCCCTCTTTTTCAATCTTTCATTGATTTTTAAATAGCTTAAAGGTGCCGTTCGCATTTTACTTTCACTTTTGATTTAGCGGCAGTTTGGCATCAATTGCTTGAATGCAACAACAAAATACAACGTCAAACTCACTTTAGCCTATTTATAAAACATAAAACTTTTATTAAAAAATATATACCATGCTATAGGGCAGGCTCTGCCTAATATAAAATAACTTGCATTAGGTTTAAATAGGTATACAAAACATAATAAGTAAATAAGTAAACATGTATTATATAACCAAATAAAAATAAAAATGTAGAAAGTTTATTAGCAAAAGGAGTAAGAAAGCTTTGAGGCACGGCATACACCTTGATGTCAAATAAAATAAATAAACACAAAGTTAAAATAAATTAAAAATCAGCAAACAACGTGAAGGCAATTAAATAAGAAAAACAAAAACTTCCAGAAATCACCTTAGATAAATGGCAGAAGTCAAAAGGCTTTTTGCATCTTGTTTGTCTCATCTCACTCTTCTCCTCACTGGAGATATTAAATCTGATCTGTGATGCGACTGTTGTTCGGCACACTGCATTGAGCAGCTGCAATCAGTTTTTAATTGTAGAGTCTGTTCTTTTACTCAACTTAATGATTTTTAATACTGTAAAAACTCTAAACGACAGTAAGGGTATGAAATATTGTGAACTACACACAAAAATGCAAAGATCTTCCCTCCAGCCAATCAAACATTTGGTTTAACTTGAAGAAATTATGAAAAACATATAACTACTATTCAAGTGGAATGCATTTTTCAGAGTGGCAACAACAGTCTATTAAAATATTTTAGGAATGTAATTTCTTTTGTCCACATTTACATTTAAATTGTAAGCTGTGCAGCACTTTAAATGGTTCGGTAAAAATTGGGATTGATCACATTTCATTTGATTACACTTGAAAATATTTATGAATTCATATGCATGCTTTATTAGTTTTATGCATTCATTTGATTAGCACTATTTTTGATTCAATAATAAAACACAATTTCTGAAAATTAAAACATTTCATAGCCCCTATTATACTCCAAAATAATTTTAAGTAATTAAGTAAATCAAGTTTGATAAGTTCAATTGATTACAGACATCTGTTTTGATTATTAAAATTTCATTAAACCATTAAAACAGAGTCCAGAAAAAAATAAATGTAAAACATGCAATTTGGGAAACAATTTTTTTACTTGTTTTATGGAGCAGAGAATTTGATTTAGAAAGAGCAGGCATATAGAGAAATGGTGTATGTAATGGGCAAATGTAAGCAGAAACTCACATGTGCTCCATGGAGACCTGGCTGAGGCTGCTGGCGAGCTGAGAGACCAGAGTTTCATCCCTGCAGCCCATCAGACGCCCCACTTCCTCGGCTACACGCCCACTGTACAGCAGGCTCTTAGTGGTGGTGCCCGGTAAAGGGGAGGGCAGGGGCAGCTGGTTCAACACTGTACACACAAACAGAAAGTGATAAGGCAAAGCTTTCTTTATTACATGAACCCCCAAGGTAGAAATCTAACAGCCACCTAAAGTGCAGTCAGAGATGTTCTGACGCATCCAATCTAAATAACCCTCTACATAGCCTACATGAATCAGAGTCCAAGAAAGCAATGTCTTATCAGCTAAACCTGACGATAATCCAGATGTTGCAGCAAATTATCTAATATAAACTATCACTCAAAAGTTTGGGTTTGGCAAGATTATTTTTACCTTCTGCTGGATGAAGTAAATACTTCAATTCAGAATGGATGGTATAAAGAGTCAACTGAAGGTTTAAAATGCTAATAAAATATTTCAGCACAATTATTTTAAACATTGATAATCCAAAATGTTTCTTTAGCAGATTTAGATTTATGAGGGATTGTGTGACATTGAAGACTGGAGTAATGATTCTGAAAACATGGCTTGACGTCAAAGGAATATATTTAATTTTAAAATAGATTCAAATTAAAACAGTCATTTTTAATACAGTAGTCAACATTGTGGATCAGAAAAGTTAATCAAAGTTGTCCTAAGACAAGAACGCATTTTGGTTTTAAGACAACTTTATTGAAAGGTTTTGATCCACTTCAATGTTGACTAGTGTTTTTGCAGTATTTTGATTAAAGAGATGCATCCTTTGTATGCAGAGTTAACTTAAATCTGACCAACCCCAAACTTTTGAACGGTAGTGTAAATAATGAAAAACAACAACAAAAAACAACTATTTTATGATGT
The DNA here is from genome assembly GCF_023724105.1 of Carassius gibelio. Classification (NCBI taxonomy): domain Eukaryota; kingdom Metazoa; phylum Chordata; class Actinopteri; order Cypriniformes; family Cyprinidae; genus Carassius; species Carassius gibelio. Next base: position 12,605,109 of record NC_068400.1, on the reverse strand, counting down.
AAGAGCCTTATTAAAAACAAAGCATTCAAGTATCTCATAACGCACTGCTCAATTTAACATTTAGACTTTAAATTCTGAAATAATACATGTATACTTGTGAGTTCAATAATAAAGTATATGAAAAATTGTTTTAAAAATCTTAAAATCCTAAAATTCTTTTTTTTACTTTTTTCCAGAGGAAACATTCCTGAAGACTTACAATGAACTCATATGCAAAATGATCTGCTTCCCACAAAAAGGTTTTATAAAAAATACTACAATTTTGGAAGTAAAAACATACTACCCATATTTTTTTAAATAGCGCTACCAATGCAAAGCTTGTATTTCTCTCTACAAGCTGGAAAAAATGTCTACAAATGAATATTAATTTTTCATCTTCTGTTGTGAGCTATGAGGTCATTATATGCTTTTGTTGAAGCCCATAAAGCACCACAAATAATGTAATCGAGTCAGTAACCCTTAATATTTAAATATATGCATATATATGCATATTATGCAATACACCAAAAATAAATTTTTCTATAAATAAATAATATTTTTAAATTAGCTGTTTTATATTTTCCATTGCTTTCAATTTGATTGTTATTTGCAAAGTTTTATGTGATCATAGTTTGTCTCACTAAAGCCCTTAAGTCCTGTAACTGTTGTTGTTTTGCCCAATTTTCCAATATTTTTTGCTCCAATTTAAGGATTAGAAGGTTGTTATAATGTTGGGTTACTTCCTTTCACAAAATCCTTTTTAAAATCCCAATGGGATAAATTAATAGAAAAAATACTTCCAAAAGCAACGATGCTGAAAGCGTGAATTAAGAATAGTGGGATTAGGGTACTTACAGTCAGTGAGACCAGCGATCCCAGCAAGGGTTGTGATGGGCACATGTGGCATGTCCCCATTCATACTGACGGCTGGGCACAGAAGTCTTATGCACACAGAGTTCCACAGAGATATTTAACCGCTGACCATCCCTCACATCTCACTCAATCCTAAAGGAACAAAAGAGATGAATGAGGTTGTGATATGGGATGTTGTCTAACAAGCTTAATTTGTTTGTTACGGAGTCTCAGTCAATTTTGTGCATAGTTCAACAGTCACTATATTTCCTGGCAGAATCAGTCCACTCAGACATACTGTCTGTAACAGGTGTATTGATTTCTGTGTGCACTAACTGCCACGTAGAGGAGCATTATGTGAGTCCAATAACATTACTATAGTGCAGACAGCCTGATGGACACACCCACTCTGGACAGACAGAGGATGGACCATGGACACACCTCTCATTAGATATGCAAGCCCAGCCCTGTCTCTCTCAAGGGACCAATGACAGCTGGGAGATGGTAAGCGCATAGTAAGCACAAAAGAGCAGATGCAAAGATGCAGACCTCACATAATCAAGCAAGAACACCTTTTAAGCACATTCAAAACCTCATACTACATCACTGCTCATGGGACAACAATTAAGCAGTAAGTATTTATGTTTCAACAACTGCATTTTAAATGATAAAAACCGCTTTTGTAGTATCAAAAAACAATTCTGCAGACATTTCCGCATCCGGGCTATTTAGAGTGCATTAATATTCATGACTCATTTGCATGTGAAACTGTATTCGAAAGGTAAACAGTGCAGCACTGAGCTAAGACGATGCAAAACGGGGTACTTCTGTTGCACTGGCCCCTTTAAATGCCAATACTTGACTTTACATTCATGAATCCATTCCAATGATTTGCATGCAGGTTTTATGACAACAACAACTCGACAGCGACATTCCCATAATACACCTTTTCATAATCAAACATTCTGTCGCTAAAAATTTAAATTCAACAATCAGGAACGTTTTCAACATCTCCAGCAATAAAGTGTTTATATTTCTTACCGAAAACAGATGCAAGGGACTTTGACTTGGCTTAAGTTCTGAATGCAATTATCTGCCCAATTTATAGTATTATTCTCGAAATCATTAACGCAATGTACAATTAAAATATATGACAGGTCATACAGTGGAGTGAAGCATCACATCTGTGCAAACAGGTTAACGTAAACACAAATTGACCAAAAACACAAGTGTTGACAAGTCGATCACCACAGAGAGGAACCATTCATCCTCAAAGCGTTTCACTGACGTTTATTCAGCCATAATGACTCAAAACATGGCTAACACAGCTACGTTATGAACACTAGTGAATGTAAATATTTACCTTAACACGCGTTCAAGCCGTTCGTGGGTTATCGAGAGATGCTTAGAAATGATTTAGATTATTAGCGTTAGCTCGGGATTTAATAGATTCCTTGAAGAGACTCGCTAGTTAGCATTGCTCTGATCTGCTATGTGAATTCTTACAGAAACCTGATCCGCCCGTGGTCTCTCTTATTTAAATAACATATTTAGTTATCTTCTACACGGTTTTCTGTGAATAGTTCAGTCGTTTAGTCTACTAAACGATAGCTGTTGCTATGCTAAACACTGGCCAGGGCTAGTTCGGCTACGCACATCTTTCTATCTCCGCGCGCGAACAATAAAAACACTTTTTCGCTGCCCTCCATTCGCTCCTTCACACTGTACGTGACGCGACGAAACGTTTTCGGTCATTACAAGGAGCGTGGGATATCTGTATATAATCCGTTTGAGTTCCCGCACAAAAGCGCTCGCCAGTGTTTGTGTCGGGAGGCCTCCGCGAGCTCCGCAGAAGCCTCGGACTCGACGCAGGGGGGCGCGCCGGAGGAGAGCGACTAGTCGAGCCGTTGCGACGTTCGTCTCCTCAGAGCCCTTCCGTCGAGAAAAAACAACTGGAAATGTGTCGAAATGTGATAAGGAACGCGAAGACGGCCTTAGGATAAATTGTGACAGGGTTTGATATTTACCTTAGCTTGGGGTAACTTCAAAGAAGAAAAAATAAGGGGACTGTTGTTGGGATGAGAGGCTGGTTATCGGTCTGCTGTGAGTCTCTGGCTCCCCCTCTCTGCTATAAACAGATCAGCGCGGGCTAGTGGGGTTTGTTTAGCCGAGCCAGCTAACAACAAGCCAACTCTATCTTTATCTGGGGTGGGGAAGGTCAGGCTTTCTCTCATCACACTTTAAATGTGTTTCATAACGGACCTGAGTTTAATTCAGCTCCTTGTGAACCCATCGACGCTTGTAGAACACAGTCGCTTACGTCTTTGTTTACCAACAAAAAACCCGACAACTGATGCTTTGTCGCCAGTTAGAGGGAATTGTAGGTTGACCGGAAATACAAATACTAATAACGTGATTATTTTCCCGCAGACACTATTGACGATTTCCAGCTGTCAGTGTGTTATTGCGACAAACACCTTTAACTAAGATCGAATTAGTATTTTTTAGAATATATATATATATATATATATATATATATATATATATATATATATATATATATATATTTATTTATATTATTGGACATCCCCAATTATTACATATCGTATAATAGTGTAATAATCATGTAATAGTGTTCACAATATATTTGATAATTAAATCACATACTTTAGAATGTAGAACCCTCATTTAATTTTTTCACATTCAATACATTGATATGCATCGTACTTTGTGCATGATGTGTGTGTGTGTGTGTGTGTGTGTGTGTGTATATATATATATATATATATATATATATATATACACACACACACACACATACACTGCGTTCTGTATATGAAGTATGATGAGTATTAATTATAAAGTATATTGCGAATAACGCTATTACATTATATGTATTGATGTGGATATGTATATATTTATTAATACATAGATTAGTAAAAAAAAATAACGTTAATATAATGTATATTATATTAATATGCAACCATCTTTATATATGACAAGTAATGGGAATCCTTACACTAGTTGTATGATCATTACCTTAAAAATAATGTTTAGGTATCTTTTTGAATAGAATATCGGATAAACTCAAATATGCTATTGGATATTAAAAAACTACACATTATTGCAATTTCTGATGGGTTTGGGAGGGCACCGTTAACAGACTTGTGTTCTTGTAGGAACTTCTTGTAGGTTATAACTTGACCTAGAGCCTTGTCCTTTGAGCCTTTCTGTAGTTTCACTTCTCACCACTGGAGGGCGACTTAGTATAACAATTATGGCTAGCGGACACACCTGTAGTTTATTAACGACTTTATTTTAAATTATTTGTCTTCTTTAAGACACATAATTCTGTGTAGCTATATGAAATATATGAGCTATAATACTGTGGCTTCCATTGCCATTAATTTTCATATATATTTCAGTGCTATTCAAGTCCAAACTAAAAACCAATACAAAAGTTTTGTATAAAAGCATCTCCAAAACCAATACATGCAAATCATGTATTTTAAAATGGACAGTTGTTGTTACTTTTTCTTTAGCATGTCTATGTAAAGCACTTTATATACAAAAGGTCTATATGAATCAACTTTTCTTTACATTTTGTTATAGCACAGTATGTAGTGACATGCATACATTGTTTTTAGTTTGGAATATGTGTCAAAGCAAAATGTTTGCTCAGTAACTGTATAGTTATGTAACACTACGAGATTTTTAATGTGTTTGGAAATGCAAAATATACTCACACTCACCTCAAGAAAAGTACTGGTATCGGTCAAGAAGGACATGATACAATTGTGTCAACTAGGTTTTGACATGAACAGAGATTAGATTGATTAGACATTATTATTATGGTAACACCATGTGCTTGATAAGAACAGTAGAGTAGTGAGCGATTGAGAAATGTCAAGGATGAGCAATTCAAGGCTAATAATTCTGCAGAACTGGTGCTACATTAAGTATAAAACATTTAACTCCTATATTGTCACTTCAAAGGTAAATTTATTGTTTTTTTGTTTGTTTTTTAAATGAAGGAATAGTTTAAAGGAATTTACTATTAATTTGCTAATAATACACTCACTCTCAAGCCATCCATGACATCAATGAGTTTGTTTCTTTATGAGAGCATACATGGAGAAATTTAGCATTCCATCACTTGCTCATCAATGGATAATTCACAGTGAATGGGTGCCGTCAGAATGAGAGTCCAACAGCTGATAAAAACATCACAGTAATCCACACCACTCCAGTCCATCAATTAACATCTGGTGAAATGTGTATCGTTGCATGTTTGCAAGAAACAAATGCATCATTACGACATTTTTAACTTCAAACAGTCCAAAACCGGTCTAAACAAACATGAGGATTTTGTTGTGTGAGGACAACAGGAAATAGATTTTTCAAGTGTTATGATGGATTTTGGCTGAAAGTTATGGTTTAAAGTTAAAATATCTTGCTGTTTATTTATGGACTGGAGTGGTGTGGATTATTGTGATGTATTTATCAGCTGTTTGGACTCTCATTCGGACGGCACCCATTCACTGAGGATGCAAATTAGGTATAAAATAGGTAACATAAGAATCACTAACCTGTTCAGGATGCTTGCTAAGAACACAACAGGTAATGTAAACGGTCCTGGCCAAAATGCTCTTTAGATTTCTTTATTTTGTACAAAGTAACAGTCATTTATAAAAGTCTTAAAATAAGATAATTACATCCGTTTTTCAAAAGCAACTCGTGCGGTCTGAGTGACTTTCCAACTTATTTTCACTGATAAAAGTTGTGTAGCATGGAAACATCACAATATACGGTTGTTTCTGGACTCACAGCCTCACTTTCCGACTTAAGCTGGCAAACTTCCCTTCCCAAGTGTTTCATAACAACCAGTTTGATGCTTCTTCTTTTAAAAAAAAGTTTTTCCGGCCCAAGTGGAAGCATCAGTGTGAACATATATTTTTTGCATAATGACATTGAGTTTTTCTCTTGAATTAACAAAAACAAACATGCATCTAGAAAATTAATAAAAATATGTACAATGTAATCAAGTTGACTCCATTTACTCTGCAATGAAACAGTTCAAAGAGGACCACACATGTCCATCTCTGCTCGCACTTTTGGTCTTCAAAAGGCATATAAAAAGACTTGAGATGAACAGTCATTAATGTTTGCACAAAAACTCCAGATTTTCCTCAGGAAACAGGCAGTTACATATCAGTCTCACTGTCAGGGATCTTGGCATTCCTGCACTCGCTCTCCTGAGAGACGAGCTTGTAGGACTTGGTCTCTTCCTCCTCCATGACAGAGTTTCCGATCACGGTGTCCACAGTGCACAGCTCGTGACGTGACAGGTGCTCCACAATGCCAGCACCAATGGAGTCGCCCAAAACATTCGTGGTGGTGCGCAGCCGATCTCTGAAGCAGCAGATGAAAAGAAACTGATTTATTTTCATGGTGGAAAAATGCTGTGCTTAGTCCAAGCACACCACAACATCTAAGCCAAGTCATCTCCTCATCAATGAGGATTTATTTCTCTGGTTTACACAACTGGATGTCATATGAAGCTTTGTTGTGCTCTGAGGCCATCATATAGCTTCTGCTTAATAAAAACAGTTCCTCCATCTTGTGTGATGTTTTTGCTGACCCATCTTTCCTGGCATGAGTGTTCCTCAGAGTCTGAGTCCTCCTCTAAACCTCACAATGCCTTTTCTGTTCTGTACGCTGCTTTAACCAGCACATCATCTCTGACGACAAGATCCCTGACTGAACTTGAATTCAACGACTAATGTTTTTCTCGGAATAGGCCACAAGAACATGCTGTTGGATGTGGGTGTGTTGTTCAATGGGTCCTAGGCTGATAGACATTTATTTATTTACATTTTTATAGAGGTTAGATAGTGGTAACAGTCACAAAGAGCCATTTCTAGCTGATGAAGTCACTGAACTTAAAACACAGAAAAATATTATTATTAATGTAATTTAATATTACAGACTATTAAATATTAACTTTTTTTATTATTTTTTAAATTGTATTAATTTATTATTAATTTAAATTATTAGTATAAATTAAAAATATTTCATTTCTATTTTTATAAAACTTTCTATAACTTTTTAAGAGAAGTAATTTCCACAAGGCCTAGAAATTATTATAAACTGAACAAAACCTCAGAGGTTTTATAAATCACTGCTTAGTGAACTAGTAACTCAAATTAATTAATAAATTAATTTATTATTAATTAAATTGGTAATTATACATCTAAAATAATTATATCCAACATTAACTGGATACAAACATATGTAGAGCAAATCTCAACTGCCTGATTGTTTAAATTATCACAAAATGAAAACTATATTATCACACATCTCTCTATATATATACATAGTTGGATACCCAGTATATTATATCAAACTTTATTTGCATACGTACAGTACACTCACTAAAGCAATATAATTGATATACTAAATCTCAACTGCCTATTTATTTTGTTAATGCCAATCTCTTTATATAAAGTTTGAAGTTTGTTCAACTTTATCTGCATACAGTATATTCACCTTGAAATCACAATCTGAACATTTCTAGATTTGTATTTATTTGGACAGAACTCTGTCTGTTTATTAAAGCTGATGAGTGTAGTTCTTCAGATACTTTCTCTTGTCCAGTGTAATGTTAAAGTACACATTGGTTTCCCTGAAGTCACGTGTGGGATGATCTTAAACACCAAAAAACTTTGAACGTTTGTAACACACACAAAAAAAATTGTACTCACAGTAACCAATCAACTGCAATTATTAGACTGATGTCATCAGTGGGCAGTCCTACAGAGTTCAGCACTATCACCATGGTAACCAGGCCAGCCTGAGGGATTCCAGCTGCACCAATGCTGGCTGCTGTTGCTGTGATGCTTTCAAATTATACAGACATGCATTCAAAAATCATTTTCAGTCAGATAAATACAGAACTGGTGTGAGAAAGCAACTATCTCTAAGGCAAAACACTACAGGCAAATTTTTTTGTTTGTTTGTTTGTTTTTTTGGTCATTTTTTAAGATTTTGGGATTGTACTTTCAGAACATGTCTTCTTTCAGACTAGTGGGAAGAAAACATCCAAAATGCAGTGTTTATTTTATTACATTTAGTCTAGTTGCATTTGTATATTCAATTACAATACAGTTTTTTAATGACTGCTTTCTCAAAATATATATTTTTAATATATTCTAAAAACTTTTACTGGTTCTTACGTTTTTTACATATACAATTTTACAGTTTTTGTCTGAATTTATCTGACAGTATTTTTGGATTTATGGAGTTATCCATATATCCAAAACAGATATCCAAAATCATTTTGAAATATGTCAACATGTCAAGTATGTCAAAAATAAAACTAAAAACCAAACTTTTGATCCTGGCTTCATTCATTGCTCATATTTTTGTTATGGAAATGTATGCAAATTAGTGCAGTTTTACTTAGACAATGCCTCATCTGCATTTTTAAAATGTAGTAGTACAATATTTAATGTCTTAATGTTCTGTGATTAGTCAGCTGGGGAAATATGGTGAAATCTGTTAGTTTTCACCTGTGGTGTCTTGCCTTCACTGAATAAGAAAAAAAATATTTAAAACTTATTTATATAACATAACGGTACCTGATGGTTAGGATCTGTCCAAAGTTCAAATCCATGTTATTGACTTGTGCGATGAAGATGGCAGCCAGAGCCTCGTACAGAGCGGTGCCATCCATGTTTATGGTGGCTCCAACAGGCAGCACAAAACGGGTTACACGTTTATCCACATGGTTATTCTCCTCTAGACACTTAAAGGTGATGGGCAGAGTGGCAGAGCTACAGGGAGCAAATTCTGTCATCATTCACCGATCATCATCATGTTCCAAACTCGAAAATGTAGACGAAAGGAAAATGTCCCATCTTTTTCAGTGACCGGTGACGGTGGCAAGACTAGTTTCAACAAACCCCATAAAAACAATCCATATTGAGAATATAAAAAACAGCATGTAGTGGGTGACTAAAATATTAATCACATTATTTTTGGGGGTAAACTTGCCTTTTTAAACATGTTGGGAAACTCTCATGCTAGCGCTACTGTAAAATAACCCTTAGGAAACAAGTCTCTGATATGAATCTGTTTGATGATTCATTTACTGAACTGAATCGTTCAGAGCAGCTACTGAATCAACATCTTATTATTTTAAAGGAGACATATTATGCCCTTATTTGCAATATGTAATATAAGTCTCTCTGCTTGTCTCCTCTGAGGCTGTGACTCTAAATAGTGTTCTGTTCTTAAACAGACATTAAATAGTGTCTCCTTTTTTGAAGCCTAAAGTGGGCGGAGCGGGCCATCACTATCTTGGCAGTGCGTCACACCCAGATTATTGAAAATTGGCAAAGAGGCGGGAGCCGGTAGCTAAAGCCACACCCACCTATAGCTCAACGGTGGAGACCGCAGCAATCCACTTGTCACTCAAGTGACCATGCCCTTAATGATGCATAACTGCCCCTCACAGTTGTCATGAAGGGCAAAATTACCTATATAGAGCAAAATTATTTTTTGCACTATTTTTGCAATAATTTTCTGCTGTACAGTTTGGCAATTTAACATGGGGAGTCTATGGGATTGACTCCCTTTTGAAGCCAGCCTCTAGCAGTCGATGAATTACAGTTTAAGTCACTTCTGTGTTGGTTTCATGAGAAAGACCGGAAGGCTACTGTTTGGTGGAAACTTACATTTTAAGGGGCGGTAATATTATGATAAAATCCTATTGCCACGTCACTAGACGAGCTAAATCATACCCGCTCCTTTTTTTAGCCGCTTGTACAAAAAAGCTTACCAAAACAAGGTTACTGGGTAAATCTTTTTCACTTTCCTTGGTTGGTAGATGCATCAGGGATCTGATTATAGCAGTTAAAACATATGTCAACTTGAATTGATATCCGTAACAAGTTATCATTATTTTCAGCGATATCCGTATTGAAATGATGCAAGCTCTTTGGAAAAAAAATGTATTAAAATATATATATGTATTGAAAATGATTTAAATGTAAAAGCTCACCTGGAGGAGGTACCGAGTGCAGTGACAAGGGCTTGCAGAAGTCCAGCAATGAACACAAATGGATTTTTACGTGTCACAAGGAAGTAAAGCAAAGGCAGAACGATGACTGCATGTATCAGTAGGCCAATGAATACTGTGATGGTGTACATGCCCAACTGGCCTCCCATTTCTGACACATCATCCATCTCAACTATCTTTCCTGCGATCAGGAACAGTATGCCCAGGGGAGCGTACCTGAGGTGGGAAAACAAATTAGATAGTTATTACTGCTTTGGAAAAAAAATAAATACTGTAATACTTAATCAAGGCAAAGAGAATGTCCTTAGTTGTCTAATAAAGTATTTTTCTATGGTCATGTTTTGACTCACGGTGCTTCAGAGTGTGACTGAAATGTAATTTATAATCTAACAACATGATATCTGAATGTCGAGGAGGCGTTTGCATGCGTCAATATTGGGTTTCGCCAGTTCATGTAAAAAATTACTCAACTAAAGTGATTCTTTTTTAATTAAGACAGTCGAAACGATTCACAAAACAGATCCAAACTCAGTCGTGAGTTACACTGTGTACACTTCTTCGTACATCGGTAACTCAGTTAACTGGATTTGATTGTTGACAATTTGGCATGATCTTGGATTGATTGGTTCTTCAAAGCTCATCCCGGAGTAGCTGTCATAGCAACAGGTCTGTAAACTTAAACCTGCTCTGGACTGGAGCAGGCTTATTTAATGTTAACAGGATTAGGTCGCATCTTTTTAAGAAGAATAGATACTTCAAATCTGTCCGCTACCACCTCTACTTTATAAGTAGAGTATCCTACTCATCCAGGGACATTAATTTAAAATAATAATAATAATTACATTTTAAAATAATATAATTTTGTGTAGTCTTTCATACTATAGACACAGACATTTTTACATAATAAAATAATTATTTCATAATTGTATTAGTCTTACACATATAATGATAATGTAGATAATGTAGAGTCGTGCATTAATTTGAGTGGTGACCACTATTATGGGACAGGCTTGATGGAGGGCAGGAGATGCAGATAACATGATCTTGACCCTTAACCTCTTAGCTCTTTGACCCGATTGCTGATTGTGGGTTTCGAGTATCTTAACCAGGGGTGTCAAACTCAATTCCTGGAGGGCCGGAGCACTGCAGAGTTTAGTTCCAACCCTGCTCCAACACACTTTTCACATAAGACTGAAGAACTTGATTAGTTGGATCAAGTGTGTTTAATTAGGGTTGAATCTAGAATCCGGCTCTCCAGGAATTGAGTTTGACACCTTTGATTATACCATAGACAGAAATATCTAGACGCCTCACTGGCCGCTCGACCACATGTCAACATCGCCGCCATATTGGAGCGGGCAATTCTCCATAACTCTCATATCAGGACAGAAGAAAACATACCGGACTCATTTGGAGCTTGGGCATCAAAACGTCGCACAATAATAAAAACAGATCTCGGGGTATTGTCTTTCACAGGTGTCAGAGTATTAATAGCTAGCGATATCGCTACTGTAGTTTGGTGTGAAAGCTGAGACTTTATAAGAATTCAAAGTTTACATTAATTATTATTCTTATATTGCAGTTTATATCATAAACTAAATTGTGTTATGACAGTGTACAGTACAGTACAGTATATGTACAGTGAGCACTTTGACAAGACAATGTCAGACTGTCAGGATTAGTGATGGAGCTAAAGCACCTGTCTTTAACGTTACTTATTTACAAAGATTAAGTTTATCATCACATGATTATAAGGATTTCATAGCTTATTTTAAAACTGTGAACTGATTATATGCATGTTTTCTTTTTTCTTTTTAGCCAAGGAGACAAGACTATACCTCCACAGCCCAAGGTTGTTTTTGTGCTAGTTAAAACCCAGAGCAGCCCTGAATGAATGGCCAGAATGCCCCCCCACCACACCCCCCCCCCCCCCCCCCCCCCCCGCCCCTCTCTCTGTAGTAGACTTCCAGGAGCATTTTTTTTTTTACCTTAATTTTTATAATGATATAATTACCTTATTAAATGTTTCAGTCATTTGTCAAATATTTGGAGGTGGATTCTGCATTCTATGTAAAGCATTTTGAGTGCCCAGAAAAGCACTATATAAAATATAAGGATATAATCACAATACTATAGACTGCATTTAAAATGATTTACACAGGCTGTTAAATGCTGACCATGTACTGTATGTTTCTTTACACAAAACTTCATAATGTAAATAGCCTAGAAATTAAAAACACAGGAACTCATAGTGAGTCAAGCTGCAATATCACAACAAAATCATTGTTTATTATTGCTCTTGATGTTATAATAGTGATTATTAATTTTGATTAATAGAACGTTTTTTTTTTTTTTTTTTTTTTTTGAGGGGGATAATCTCATATTCTGGTCTGTGTTAAACATAACTATACTTTGTCATTTTGTTGTACAACGTAAACTGCACACACTCCATACAGTCCTATGTATTAACCGTAGACTGTATAAAAACATGGATGTAGTGTCTGTGACGTCACCCGTAGGTTCCTGAAGAGCGTTTTTGAAGCTCAAAGTAGGCGGAGCGGGCCATCGCCATCTTGGCAGCATGTCACCACGCGTCACTCCTGGCCACACCCACCTAGTTCCCTGTGAGATGTCATTTTGGAGCCAGTCTCTAGCGGGCAGCCGATGAATTGCAGTTTTAGTCACTTCCTTGTTGGCTTGATGAGAGAGAGCAGGAGGTTGCCACTTGGTATTAACTGAGCAGAAACCTCTCACTCTCTCTTGTGAAGCCTACATGGAAGTGACTACAACTGCAATTCATCGTAGAGCTGAAGATCTTTGCCCGAACCCGATGGGACCCGTTGGGACCCGACGGGTTCGGTCGGGTTCGGGCTTAATTTCTATCATCTTACTCGGGCACGGGCTGGGCTCGCGCTTGCGCTCCGGTTTGCGAGGTAAACAAGCGGCCATGTGATGTGTTTCGATTAGCGCGAGAAAGATGGGAAAATGAATGCTGAGCAGGTGTAATGGAGGCTTGCCTCTGGTGATTACGTTTTGGTTGCACCAGCAACTAAAGCAAACTCTGAGGTGTGGAAAAGTTTTGACCATGCTTATAATGAGAATAATGAGTGAATAATGACGCACCATTCAGTGAGCGCAGGAACGCGCTGAAGACATCTACAGTGGATTCAATCATTTTCCTCCACAAAAACATGTAGACCTAGCCTAATCTATGTGAGTAAAGGTTTTTCAAATGATAACTAAATATTCATTGAGTCTTAAATGCATAATGTTGACAGAGTATTTAATGTTGCCATTATTCTTTTATTAAATAAAGCAAATCCGGCGGAGCCTTTTATCTTAATTTCGTTATTGGCAAATACCCATCTTAATTTAAAATGTATCTTAATAATTTTTTTTTTTAAATGACTCGTTTTTATTGGTGCGTTGGTCTATTTATAGGTTAAATGAGCCTATGTCTAGAATGCTGAGATGTTAAGATGTCACAGAGGACTTATTTTATTTCTTTATTCCAACTTCCAAGTGGTCTAGTCTACGTTAGTTATAAGTAAATTATGTTAAAACATGAATAAATTACTCATTGTTGAAAAAAGGCAAAAGAGCTGTGTGCGTGCGCACATTTGAATAATGTCGGGCTGTAAACGGGTTCGGGCTTTAAAAAAGCTGTCAATAAAAATGTACTTGTCGGGCTCAGGCCGAAACCTGTCGGGCTCGGGTCCTGTCGGGCCTAATTTATAAGGCCCGATTACAGCTCTAATTCATCGGCTGACCGCTAGAGGCTGGCTCAAAAATGGAGTCATTCCCATAGATCCATAGACCTATAGATGTTAAAATGCTCAACAGCAGACAAAAAAAAAAAAAAAAAAAACTTTTACAGCCTGGTTCAAAAAGTGGATTTGGTCTCGTCTATATAGCTAATTTTGCCCTCAATGAGGGGGCTGGTTTTTTATTTTTTATTTTTTATTTTTAATAACTCTTCTGTTTAATTTATATTAAGCCTTAAAGTTTTGTATAATTAAGGGCGTGGGAACTGGGAGTGACTGGTGGATTGCTGCTGCTGTCACCACTGTCAAGATAGGTGGGCGTGGCTTCAGCAACCAGCTCCCGCCTTTTTGTCAGTTTTTGATTATGCAGAAGTGAAGTGGAATGACGCGATGCTAAGATGGCAACTGCCCGCTCTGCACACTTTGAGCTTCAAGTTCAAAGCTTGCCTTTCATCATTTCCCCAAAGATCCTGACAGGTCATTATTCATGAAAGTGTAAAAATATTGTGTGTTTTGAAGTGGGTTGTAGCAATGTGTTATGCAACTGCTAACTTTAACTGTTTTTAGTCTAGTAGTAAACTTAAATACTTTTAAGAACTGCAGGTCCTAGCCATAGAAACCATAATAATGATTTATATGGATTGTGACACTAAGTAATAAGCTTATGCAACTTTACACATTTACAATTACTTACTATATCATTATTTACTATAAGGCTACTCCACTAGATCAGATATATTGCCTGGAGCACACCAAGCCGATGGTCGGCCGTGGGGAAGTTTTTTTTACATCGGCCCACTTAGTTTTCTCAATGTGTTCTGCATCGTCAGCTCAAGTTGGTCCCCGATGGCTATTTTTGGCTGATTCCACATGTTGAATCCGCATCAGGGCTCGTTGGTCAGTAGGGCCATCTGATCATTTTGATTGGCTGTTGCATGAGAAAAAACGCAGAATGGACGTGCTACTTGGCCGTCGGTGTCGACCCCACAGTCTGCATTCATTGCCACTAATTTGTTGGGGACAAAGGGAAGACTTTAAAATATAGTCTGTAAAAATAAACTGTTAAAAGAATTTGATGATCACTAGTCTAGTGATTGTACATTATTGCTGTCATCGTTCAGGCAGTATTTCAGCTTTAATGTATTTTATTAATTTTTTTAATGCCCCTATCATGCCTTTTCAACTATTACTATTACCTATTATTATGTGCATTTTGTGAAGACGCTGTGTCCTATGCTGTGAGTAAATTTGTTTGATCACATTTCATAATTACCACAAACTTGCCAACACTGGAAACTGAGAAATGTCCTGCTCCAGTTGTGCTTGTGAATCGGTCTCTTGTCGATTAGCCATTTCAACTGTTTTATCATCAGACTCCGGCTCGAGTTGGTAAGCTACAATCCATACCATCTTTTCTATGTATTTTCAATGTTGTAATGGAACGTTCTACAGAGTTTTGCCTCTTGATCTTCTAGACTCTTTGACTGCACCATCTGTTATTTTTCCAGTCACACCGGATTCGAAACGGGAACTGGGCTTTAATGGGGTTTTTTTTGGTTCATATGATTCATCATGAATCACCAGTGAGTAAAAGCATCAAATTTGGTACAAATTTATAATAAAAATATATGCAAAAGCTTACAAGTTTACAGCTATAACTTTATAAGTGTTGTGATCCCTACTAAATTAGGTCGATTGCGCTATTTAAAGGATAGTTCACCCAGAAATGAAAATTTAGCCATCATTTATGCTGGTAATCAAACAGTTGATGGTCCCCATTTACTTCCACTATTTCTTTCCGAACAATGCAAATCAGTGGCTACCAGGAACTGTAAACATTTACTAAATATATTCTTCTGTGTTCAACATAAGAAAGAAACTCATACAGTTTTGGAGGTCTATATGTGTAAAGAGGATACGTAAATGCCAAAATGTTCATTTTTTGGTGACTTGTTCCTTTGAAAAAAAATTCATTTAAACAGACCCAAATTCATATGCTGACCAGTGCCATATATATGCCTATTAAATTTTGCCATTTAAATTGTAAGTCAGTGCTAACAATTTATTTAGACTTTAAACCCTTTTTTTTAAACTGACAAATGATTGAAAATATGGATTTCTCTATTAGCATCTTAGCAGAGCAATTAAATTCTCAATTTATTATATGAGGGCCAGTTTTTAACTCTTTCCTCTAATTTATTATGTTTTAATTGCTAATGTTCCAGTAAGTCTGCTTGAAATTAAAATGACAAATTCAGTCTGGCAGGTCATGACATGGTTTACACCATTTCCATTCATTAGAAAAAAAAAGCCTGTTTGTGAAAACCAAGTACATAATGTGCACAAAAAGGAAAACTTTCCCTCTCTAAATCACTCACCACATGATAATGGCAACGAGTCTCATGATGGCCTCATTTATACAGTCAAAGAAATCCCGTAGCGGTTGCCCCCGTTCCTTCATTTTCCCAATGATGAAGCCAAAGCACATGGAGAAGAACACCAGTCCAAGCGCGTTGATCCCATTAACTGTTCCCAGCACTGGTATCACCTCTTCACGTTTGAGTTCCTGTGAGCCGTTACTCAAACTGAACAAGGTCTCGTTCACCAGAACTTTAACTGTGACCACTCGCTTGGCATACTGCGTTTTAAACTGATGAAGGTAGAGAGAATAGAAACCGTTACTTGGTCGTGTTTACCATCTTAGAGGAAACTAGGTTTTTAGTTTTTAGTTCGTCGCTCTTCTTAAGCAATGAAAACATTACCTGTTGAGTACAAGCTTGCACTAAATTAGGAGGAAACATGTTTCTATTAAAAATAAAAAAAAGAATATAATGTTAGAAGAAAAATAAAAACATAAAATTGTACATTTTAAAAAGTACTTTGGCATACCTGATGAGATCGAGGAAGGCATCTACTGGGCTGATTTGTTCGATCTTCTGCTGTTTGGTGAATTCGTCTCTAGAGCCTCTTCCCGGGTGGATGATGAGCACCATGATGATCCCGATGATCACAGCGATGATCGTGGTGGTGGTGTAGTAAACTACAGCTCTCACACCCATCTTCCCTGAAGTATGACTGTCCAGAGCGGCCATGCCTGAACACAGGTGACATTAGACTGCAATATTAGTCTGTTTCACATGATTCTGTGGATGCATTAATGCAAACAGCTGCATATACATACAATGACAGTCAAAAGGTTGGAAACACCTATTCATTCTACACTAGCATTCAAATGTTAAGGATTGGTAAGATTTTTTTGGTCACAGTTTAGTTTAGGGTTTAATTATCACCATTTACTAAATATTAACTGTGACTTATGTCTCAGTAAACTCCTAATTTGCCACTTATTATTAATAGTTAGGTATTTGTTAAGTTTAGGTATGAGGCAAGATGCAGAATAAGGCATTAATATGTGCTTTATACATAAATAAACAGCCAATATGCCAGTAATATGAATGATGATAAACTTCTAAGTAATAATGAGAGTTGGTCCTTAAAATAAAGTGTAACCGTTTTATTTATTTATTTTTTATTTTATTTTTTTCTGTTTTATGGTCACGAATGCTTCATTTATTTGAGTAAAACTACAGTTAAAAACTTCACAATTTTGAAATATTATTATAATTTAAAATAAATGTTTTAAATAGTTTCATTTATTCTTGTAATCAAAGCTGAATTTTCTTCACGGTCTTCAGTGCACATGATCTTTCAGAAATGCTTGATTTGCTACTTGTGATACATTATTATTTTTATTATCAATATTGAAAACAGTTGTGATGCTTAATATTTTACAATGATGCTCAACAACAATAGCTTGTATAGTAGTCAGACAGTATATTTTTCACGACTACCATTCATCATTTCTCTCTATAGGACAGAAACAGCCATTGTATTGAACTATGTTTTTCGTCCATTATTGTGTATGGTGTGTGTGTGTGTGTGTGTGTGTGTGTGAGTGTGAGTGTGACCTCTCCTAAGTAGTGATGTCACTGACCCCAACCCCATAAAACCCCTCAGCTTTACACCCATCTGCACAGATCATGTTCTCATCCTGCCGCTCTCATTAGTTCTTGTCTCCATGATAACAATGATACTGCGTCAGATACTGGCACGGCAGAACAATGGAGACAAGGCTTAGACAGAACCTTAACCAGGCGAGAGATCAGGACAGGGGCGGACAGACAGAGTACAGAGAAGGCAATCTGAGTCAACCAGGGAGAGAACAATCAGGGAATCGAGAAACAGACCAAGGTCAATACACTAGAAAACAAAGACGGGTAATAACGCCCTGAAAAGACAGTCGGGACAAATCAAGACTTCGCAGGGACTGAGCGTTTGGTGACTGCTTATGTGTGTGTGTGTGTGTGGGTGTGTAAATGAGGTGCAGAGTGTGGAGAGTGATGAGGTGTGATCGTAGTCAGATGTGGTGTGAGTGATCAGTCCCAGGTATGAGGGATGATGGGAAATGGAGTCCGAATAAGAGTTTGTTAACATTCAGAGGATGGTTCCCTCTGGTGGTGAGGAGGAGGGGCTCGGGGGTACGGGAACCTCCTCTGTAACAGTCTTAGTCTCCTGTACGGAAGAGTAATTACCTCACATATACACACACACACACACACACACAGTATTCAAAGATGAATTGTGTGTGATCCTCACAAAGAAACTAAACTAATGAGAGCACAAGCTCAATCAGCTTATGGAATTTGTTGATAAACTAAGTCTGTCTGTTCCATCAAGCTGCTGTTTAATCAAAAGCTTAAATATTAAACTTCAGCAAGTGAATAATTACTCCGATTTTGAAAATACAGTAAGAAACTGGGATTATGATTTTGACACCGTGGACAATAAAGTGGGTGGAAAAATATTCAAACCATATCTAGAGATCAGAAAATCACAGATTTAAAGACAGACTTTTTGATCTGACTCATAAACAACGCGTGTGTGTATATGTGTGTATAGTTAGATACATGGATAGATATCCACTTTGTCTCTCTAGGATGGACACTCAGGATCTGTTGTTGTCTTGCTGGACGAAGACTCAGAATGAAGTCTGAATGTAGATTATCTCTTTCCTCGCAGGCTGGAGGCTCAGAACGTGGTCGAATCTGTTGCTGCCTCGAAGCTGGAGACTCGGGACTTAGTTTTTATTATTGCCTCAACCCTCACAGGCCAGAGGTCTCTCTGAATGAAAGACTCAGAACTTGCTCTGTTAGTGTCTTTTCCCTCACATAACTCAGTCTCAGTACAGAGGTTGATCTGCTTTCTTCTCACCCATGCAGGGCTCAGACTCAGAACAGTGGATCTTTTGGGAAGGTACCTTTATCTCTTTCCGATGAGGAAGAGATTGCTAACTGGCACCTCTCCATTTCCAGGCTGTGATTGGCTGTTTCAATCAGAGTGGGGGACACGGTGTTGCCCACCCTTATTTCCCCCTGTGGATCTTATTTGCATAGTCCAAACACAGTTATAAAAGTGTCACTAATGTACCAGTGCGTTTCTCACTTTCCAAACCACAGCCAGAATACATTTGGCAATGTTACAAACATGATGAAAAAAGATTGAACTGTCATGCATGCATGTGTTTGTCCATTAACAGCTGAGTTTGTGTAAGATCTTTTTTTAAATGGTGGTCACAGGCCAAAACAGTCTATTGGTGGGTGAAGGGAAGGAACTGCGTGTCCTGGGCTTTGTACCAAAGGTCTTCTTCTTTCCCTCTAATCTTCATGGTACTTTAGTTCCTGGAGAATAAATTCCTGGTACAGTTGTTCCGGGTAATTTCGGTGGAAATGCGGAATAAGATGTTCCTGGCTGTGGTCCTGGCATCTTTATCTGACAGCATTGGACAGTTTGCTTATGTTAGTCCACCGAGATCCAATTAATATGTAGCAAACCTTTATTCCACTATAGTGGTCAGAGAAAGGCTCCACCATAAACTGGGCCCTGGAATGTGCTGTCCACTACAATATAGTCATGTTTTCTTCAGGAAATCCAAAGATCTAGATTTTCCATTTATTTTCCCTTAGGTTTTAATGTATACAATATACTGTATAGCAATAACAACTCTGTCTGCATGGGATCAATTTACACACTATGTTTATAGTGATAATACAATACATTTTTAATCACAGTGACAAGTCCAACTCATATTTGCTTTGTAATTATATGACCGGGCAACCAAAGAACAAACCTTCCCACAGATTTTCAAATCAGTGTTACTTCATTTTAGTAACATCTAAATAAAGACTCAGTGCATCTTTATTTTGTCATTGTTTTGGCTTTTGCAGATTCGGTGTGTGAGACTGTGTAAGTGAGTGCAAGACAGAAACAAACAGCACATCTGAGAAGATCTTTAAAGACAGCTGCTATTCTATCTGTTGCAATAAGTGGATATGATATCAAACTCTGTTTACTTAATACACATTTCTGGTTGTATTGTAAATTACATTTAAAAGAAGTCAACATTATTCCAAAGAGAAACAAATAAATTGTTTTAATCATCTTTCATCAAAATGTAATTATTTTCTCCACTTCTTCCTTTTTCTGAGGAAATCATCTATATATTTTACTTTTTAACCCCTTTGCTCCTGCCATCTGACTCCATCTGACTTTTCACAATACAATCCATTTTTGCTAGATAAAATCAAGTCCTGCCATTGTTTTTCTCATTGAATATCATGTTTCACTCATGTTAGTGCAATGACTTGAGAATGCTGTGTCATGTTGGCTCTATAACATAAAAGCAGCTGGCTAAATATCAGAAATGGACAAAAACTAAAAGCATTGTCTAAGCATATATAAGCTGTGTTTGTGCCACATTTGTCCAAAATCTGTTTGTGGCATTATTTAGAAAGCGGCTAATGCTATTTATACACAAAGAATGTCTCTCTCTCTGTGTGTGTGTGTGTGTGTGTGTGTGTGTGTGTGTGTGTGTGAGTGAGTGTATGTGAGAGAGAGATGACTGAAAGGAGCTTTTGTTCATTTCTCTGTATGGCTTTGACCTTTGACCTCTTGTTTGTTTGGAAAGTGACCATCAAAGCATTGAATGTTGAACCTATGTTGACCTTCCTTAAGATTTATTTTTAAACAAAACTGGCCTAGAAGCTAGCCTAGCCTTGTTGAAGAGCTCAAAAATAACTGAATTCTTCTTAAAACTATTATTTTCTTAAGCTTATATGGTTTTGCAAATAGATTTACAGCTGCATGAGTGACCAAATCAGATTCGGCCTGTCCCCTTCCCCTGCTTCCTTCATGTGTTTGTCTCGGTGCTTGTACCTGTGATTAAACTGGACACCAGCAGGGGGAGCACCAGCATCTGCAGCATTCTCATCAGCAGCTCTCCAGGAAACGAGAAGTATTTCACCTCTTGATAGGACATTTTATATGGCCGCAGTCCGAACCCCAGAATTATACCTGTTAGAAAAACACACATCCACCTTTAATTGGTCTGTAAAAAAAACTTATGCATTCAGCATTTAGTTGCTCCGTGGTAGAGCATTGTGGTAGCAGCCCCAAAGGTTTTGGGTTAAATTCCCAGGGAACACACATACTGGTTTAAAAAAAAAAAAATCTTATAGCCTGAAGTGACTTTGGATAAAAGCAGAAATGAAATTAGATTTTTTAATGGTTGTTATGTAACATGTTTTTTATATATACTGAAACAAAGAAGAAAAAATGTAATGTCATGATTATGAAATAGTTTAAGTGTGCTATACCGTGTCAGTGCAATGCTGTCTTTGTCAAAACAAACCTAAAGAAAAGCTAATGGCATTTCCATCACAGTTTGGAACTAATCACAATGGGAAACAGGATATTAGATTGTAGTTAAAAAAACTAGATTTTCAGTTCATAATTTTGGTTCTAAAGTATCATAAAAATTATATTTAAATGTTCCATATTCCTTTAACAATTTTTTTAAAGCAAAGCTAAGGTTTAGTGTTTTATGATACCCAGTGTAAAAAATAAAATAGAATAAGAATAATGCTGTATGACATTTAATATGTTGCCAGAAACATCAATGTATATAGAGATTAATCAGCCTTTATTTGCCCATTTTGAGATTCACTAATTTATAAATTAACACACACACACACACATGTATATATATATATAACATTGTACTTTTTAAATACATATTTTTGTTATATCAATTTTTTGGATTTTATATTTAATTTATTTATTCATTAATATTACAATTTTTAACCAATTTTATATAACATGTATAGCTTTATATTTATTTTTATTTTGCATTATTATTATTATTATTATTATTATTATTATTTCTTCAATTATAATATTATTACATTTTTTTTTAATTGTATAAAATGTTTACTTCTATATTTATATGCATTTTGATTCAATTCCAATATTATTTAAATCTATGTTTGTTGGTGCTTTTTCCCCTAGGCACATACATCCAACATCATCTCACCAATGATGACAGCAAGGACTGTGAGGATGGGGATTGCATTGCGCCCGAAGAAGCCTTTGACATCATCAATGGTGATGTTCTGTACGTTGTTGCGCGCCTGCTGTGAGCGCTCTGTGATGCCATCCCGCAGCTGCAGACGCGTCTCGCCATTACTCTGAGGCATGCCTGATGGGGGCGCCACACTGGAAACGATTAACAGGAAACACTCTGTTTCGGGCGATAACTGCAGAGAACCAGAACAACATACAGGTAACCTCTCTAATGCAATAACCAGCTGATTAATAATAATAATAGAGGAAACTCAATTTTTTACTTTTTCTTACGAAATTGTGAGTCCACCGAAAATAAGTGGTGTAGGATTTACATTGAAACAATTGCCACTCAGAGATTACTAGTAAATTCCACAATTTTTTTTTTTTTTACAAGAGATACAGCAAGTAACATTGAATTAAATGCGACATTTTAGAAGGTAAAAAGGCTGAAATGGTATTTCTTGTAAAACACACTTATTTACAAATTGCGTGGTGTTTTCTTGAAGATTTGGCGCCACAGTGCTAGCATGCTGTGAGGAGCTGTAATTGTGTTTGCATCACAGCACAGTAAAAAAAAACTTCTTTCTTCTAATTCAGTATTCATTTATATTTTTCAAGTAGGTGTCTGCAAATCAAAAGAGATTAAACAATTGGATTTTTATCACATCTTCAAAAATGTATACAGTAATAGCACACTTTTCCTTAATCTTGCCGTATTATAGCAAGATTTGAGGCATCAAGGGTGCATGCAGTATTATAATAATTTGGTTAGTGGTTTGTTTAATTCTAACCTTAAGTATGAGCGACAATAATAATGAAGCTTGCCTAAAACTAAAACACTTAAAACAAATCTAAACTGTAAAAAATTTATAATAATAGTAATGATAATTTTTCACGGTTTAAAAAATTTGAGTGAATTACAAGAAAATACTGTTTGAGTTTTTCCATCAAATGTCATGTTAATTCAATGTGTTACTTTCCATTTTTATATTTTTTTTGTGAAAATTGTTTCTACACCATTTTCTTAAAAAGTTATATAAAATGTGTAGTTCACACTTAAAAAAATAAATAAATAAAGGTTCCAAACGGGGTTTTCTCCACAGTTCCTTAGAAGAACTATTTTTGATTTGGTTCCCCAAAGAACCTGTAAGTGAACAGTTCTTAAAAGAAACATTTGTTTCTCAGCGTTAAAAACATTTGATAATATTTATTTATTTATAAAAAGTGTCCACCTACTGCTGTATAAACTGAATAAAAAACAGAAACGTTTAGAAACATCAAGACATTAAACATATAATTGCAAAAATTTATGGTTCATTTGTGTTTTTTTTTTTTTTTTAAGGAATCCTTAGGTGATAAATAATCCAAAACCAAACTTGCAATGGTTAATGTTGAGACTGCCCTCTGTGTGCCAAAATTCATAACTTCCCTTCAAGCAGTTATTTGAGTTGCCATAAACTCCCAGAGCAGAAGAATAAGAACGCTAATGATTACATAGGTCCCTAAGCAACTTCAGTGATTGGCCCCTAATAGTATTGTGTTGAAAAACGTATACCTTGATTGTACAATTAAAATAAGCTGAATGGAGCACTGAAGTTTTTGTGTACATAGTTTCATTTTCTCTCTCTTTCATTTCCTCTCTTATGCTCTCAGTCTGTCCATGCCCTGTGAAAGGAATTGAAAGTTGCTGGAAGTGTTGTGACATGCTGAATACCTGCCAAATGTGTCAGAGACGAACATAAATTTAAACGTATTAAAACTAGTGCTGTCAAACGATTAATCATGATTAATCGCATCCAAAATAAAAAAAATTGTATACATAATGTTTGAGTAGTGTGTATATTTATTCAATGTATATAAAAGCGCACACATACAGTATATATTTACATTCATATAATTTAAATTATATATAAACATTACAGATTTTTCTTAAATATATACATATGCATGTGTTAGTATTTATACATGCATAATAAATATATATATTATGTGAGCAAAAAATATTTTGGATACGATTAATTGTTTGACACCAAAATGAATGAAAGCCAAAATGATTTCCAACTCTCTGCCTCTAGTCTATATTTACACAATACTGCTGATTTTCTAATGAAGCGGATAAAAAACTAGGCCACATTTAGTTCATATTCCAAGTAAAGAAAACTCATTTTGTAAGGAAAGCAGGAACACTTTACCTTGTCAAATTTAAAACATTTTTATACAGTCTATGATCCTATTGTCACTGTGTGGTGTGGGATAGAAGCACCTAAATGAAGATGTTAATGATACAATGTATTTAAAGGTCTCATAAAATGCATAAATCACTTTTATAAGGTGTTTGAACACAGTTGTGTGGCCGCAGTGTGTGAAAACAACCAGCCTATGATGTTAAAAATCCACTCAGTCATTGTTTTATAATTAAAAAAAATCATAAACACTCTCTCCACACGAGCAGTTCCAGGTTTCTCACTACTATGACGACATAGCTGGTGAAAGTCCCGCCCAATTGTGATGCTCTCTGCCCTATTAGCATATACAGAGCCCTGAGTGAATTTTCAAAGGAGATGTCCCGGGAAAAAAACGGAAAGGTCCTATACTTTCTGCTAACATTTTACACTGGATTCCCTCACAAACGAGGGTCAGTTCAGCGCTGGAGTTGTGCTGCTTCTGAAAAAGCGATACCAATGCTTTGTGCGCAAACGTCCAGACTACAGACAAAGTAAGCATCACGCCTCATATTTGTGCTACCAGGATGTTCATAAATAGGAATTTGGTAGTAAGCCGGTCACCGTAACACATGAAGGGAGTAGTGTTGCCAAGTCTTCGCAAACAAAGCCCTCCAGTGGACATGAAAAGAAATTTGCGGCAAAAGTGTTAAGGGGGGGGGGGGGTGAAATGCTCGTTTTCACTCATATCCCGTTAATCTTGAGTACCTATAGAGTAGTACTGCATCGTTCATAACTCCATAAAGTCTTTAGTTTTATTATATTTATAAGAGAAAGATAGTCTGTACTGATTTTTCCCGAAAAACACGAGCGGCTGGAGGCGTGACGTGTGGGCGGAGCTAAAGAATCACGAGCGCAAGTAGGCTTTTGCGTTGAGATCGTCTGAGTGACATTACCGTGAGGAAAAAACCATCATCCAAAACAAACCATGGCTAACAGTCAGATTCAGCCGTATATTTATGATCCAGAATCAGATCCAGAGCCTGAAATTGAACAAGAGCAGCAGCAGCAGCAACGACTACAGCAGGACGTCTCTATGTGGTATGTATTGAAACTGTATATATTTGCTTAGCGGTTTTGGAAAATGACTAAAGGGGGTCGCACACCGGACGAGAAGCGCAGAGCCGTGTCGCATCGCGCCACGTCTTTAAAATTCGAACACATTATTCTCTATGAGTGTACACACACCGGCGCCGCCATTCGCCGTCTGTCCACGGCGCCCAGCTACGACTCAGAACGCTGTTCAAATTTCTGCCGCGCCACAGAGCGCCATCTGCATAGTTTTATATTAAAAAACCCATATGTTATAAACTGAAACTGAAACTAAAATACAGTACATTTGTTTCATTCAAATAAAACATTACAAAGTGTTTGGTTACGTTTTCACTCAGGCTTTATAGTTGCCTAGACAACAGATACAACAAAACAATAACAGACTTATTATAACACATATTCTTTTCATTAATTAACGTTCAAAACTCAGCTTTTATCAATTAAAATCATATATTTAAAATAATAATAATAGATTAAGTTAAAACGTTAAAAGTTAAACCCATCTTGCTGTGAAATTAAGCTCGCGCATAAAGAATGTGCGCGTCCGGTGTGCGATACCTCGAGTTGTCCTACATGTGGCGCGACATGCTTATGCGCCGATAGCTAAGTTAACAACACAGAGATATTTGAAGCGGTTTTACTCACCGCATGCGGGTCCAACACACGATCGTGACCCTTTTTCGTTGGGACTGCATTATCCTTAAGAAATAAACGATGTGCAAATCCGGCGTCAAACTGGACCTTGTTTGTAAAACAAGCATCTTCGAAATGCAGGAAACAAACAAAAACACTTACACAACTCCGTTGATGCTCTGTAAAAATAAACTCCATCCACTGGTCCCTTAATGCTGTTTTTTTTTTTTTTTTGATAATCTGTGCAGGGTTGTCTTGCCCTCGCAACCAAAAACACACTTCTTTTGTGACATTTCGCGACGCTCTCGCTCTGATCAGTGAAGTCTGTTGTGCTCTCAGTGCTCTGCTATACAGGAGCGCGCGCTCTTCCGGCAGAAGTGCCCTAGGACCCATATAAGGAAATTCCGCTCCTCTAACATCACACAGACCCATACTCGAAAAAAACTTTCCGAAACTTGTGACAAACCGGAATGAGTATTTTGTATCCTTCAAACAACTTAATTTTTGAAACTTTGTCCATGTTTAGCATGGGAATCCAACTCTTTAACAGTGTAAAAACTCAGTATGCATGAAATAGCATTTCACCCCCCCTTTAAAGTAGCCCAATTCTACGGGACGTGGCAACACTGGAAGGGAGGTGGGAGCACCAGCTCATTCTTATTTAACATACACTTAAACCAAGCATTTTGGCTCAGACCCCAAAAGTGGCAATTTCAACAAACTATAAAAAATGATCGGTGGGGTATTTTGAGATAAAACTTTGCATACCCACTCTGGGGACATCAGAGCATGATTTAAAATATTGTGTCAATGCATTCAATCCACTTTTAATAATCCACATAGGGGTAATCCATAGAGAGAAAGCAGATGGTGCCAGCGACCGAGGCGGAGACAGGCATCCGGAAGGCCGTGGTGGATCCAGAGCGACAGAGGAATGAGATGGAGCCGGAGAGAAGGAGGAGCCTGACAGAGCCAGTGGAATGAGATGGAGCCGGAGGAGTGGAGTCTTGAGGTGGCGAATGGTCGACGACAGACCAAGGTGGAGTCAGTGGGACGAGGGAGCCCAGTGGAGCTGGTGAACTGACGGGCAACGGTGGAGAGGAGGGAGCTAGAGTCATGTTGGAGCCACTGAGTCGCAGGGCTGAAAAAAGGTGGCAAAATTCACCCAAGGACCATCTCCTGACTCCTGCGCTCTACACTCATCATTCAGGCTGGTATTACAGAAAGCTGAGAGGCAGCATCCCGTATAGTTGGTAAGGTTGGTGATTTCCACGAATAGTCTTGTATGATCCTCGAGGGAAAGGCTTCTCTGCTCCAGCATGAAAGAGGAAGCAGGCTGGGTCATTCATAATATGAAAATAACAACTTACAAAACAGGAAACCAAACGAGGGGAACACACGCCGCCTTTCTTTTTCAAGGTCTGGTCACACAGAGCCCATGGGGAATGAAAACAGTCCTCGGGTGTGACACCTGTCACATGAACTCTGATTGTGTGTACTGCATGTGTCAGTTTATGACACTCCTATTTTCCTGTTTTTACATTATATGCAGAATTTTGCTTGTCAGAAAGATTTTTAATGTTACTTTTAAGTTGGGGTAGAATTAAATAAATGCCAAAACTCCTAATTTTGTCTGCATACTCCCCTTCATCACCTCACATACCCCAAGGGGTACACATACCATACAAAACTAGTGTGCCTTATTATTTGATAAAAATTAAAATAAAAAAGCAAATTAAAAGCTAGAAATAAGATAATTTTAAGTTTTCTATATATACAAAACCAGTCAGAACAGTAATATTCTGAATGTTTTTAAAGTCTCTTCTGCTCACCAAGTCTGCATTTATTTGATCCAAAGAACCGCAAATACAGTAATATTGTGAAATATTTTTACTTTTTAAAATAACTCTCTTTTTTATTTGAATATATTTTAAAATGTAATTTATTCCTGTGATTTCAAAGCTGCATTTTTTTAGCATCATTACTCATCATTACTCACAGTCAGATAATCCTTCAGAAATCATTCAAATATTCTGATTTGCTGTTCCAAAAACATCTATTATGAGTAGTAGGAGTATTATTATGTTGAAAAAAGCTGAGTAGAAATTTTTCAGGTTTCTTTGATGAATAGAAAGTTCAAAAGAACAGCATTTAAAATATTTTGTAACATTATAAATGTCTTTATCATGTCTTTTGATCATTATGGTGCATTCTTGCTAAACATAAGTATTAATATATATATTTTTTTATAAAATGTTTTTACCCCCCTCACTTCTGAAATGATGGCTAATCCCCTGACTAAAATTCCCTCTCAGTCAGGACATTTACTCTTTGTACCATTTGCACACAGACAGTCACACTGCAAACAAGTGTCCAAATTATTTCATTAGAAGTCACTTAAGCATGTCAGCACAGGCCAGATGCGTCTGTGCTCAAAAGGTTACAGAGTATTGCTGCTATTTTCCTGTGTTCTAGGAACAGAGCCAGACCAAACATTGCGACTCTCCCTGTCACACACTTGGACACACATGGTCTGAGAAATCTCTCACATTTGGAACAATAAAAGAGTTACTCACATCTAAATAAGGAATTCTGTCCAACTCTTCCTCTGATGAAGATCCTCTGCATTGAGAGCCTGGAGAGAAGTGTGCACTTCTAAAGAAAATTGCAGGAGTTTGCAATGAAGGGACTACAAGTGTGAAGGGCGTGAGTGAGAAGGACAGAGAAGAGCCAATAACAGAGTGGAGGAATGATAAGAAGGGGCGGAGCATGTGGGAGGGGCTTTGGAAAGAGCTCCTCCGAATTTAGATGAAGAGATGGAGGGAAAAGCATGGGTTTGTTTTCAAATGCAGTCAGAGGCACATGGTCTGAAACCACTCTGTTTCTCCACAAACTGTGCACACAGCTTGTCACAGAAAAATAATTTGATCACCTAATGTAAACATCTTTGAGATGCTCTTTGGGTCATTTTCAAGTCATCTGGAACATGATCATCAAGTCTTATAACAACTTATCGGCTCTACTCCAAGTCAGTTAAAATGATATTCACAACCCATTTCACAATCTGATATATTTGCGAGAAGCGAGGTATTCAACAGAAGAACAAATATGGGAATGAGGTGATTTTGGAGGGTTATCCGAACATCGAAGATGTGGAGCTTATTTTTGCTAAAAAGATACATTTATTTAAAAAAAGAATGATTTGTATATGTAGTTTATGAATAATTGTAGAAGTTTAGCAGTGATAGTGTTGTGTGAGGAAATTAAGTATATTGTAAAAAAAAAAAAAAAAGTAAAAATGTAAAAAAGAAAATTTGTTGGTTTGTTTAATACATGTTTATTGTTGCAATGAAAAACAGACCTATATGAAAAAACATTAGATATATGTAAAATAAATAAAGTTAAGTTCATTATTTTAAATAATGTAAATATGTTGTGCTTTAATAAAAATCTGCACAAATTTTAAATATGCATAAAAATATTTATAAAAGAAAAAACAACAAACAAAATTTATTTGATTATTTATTCATCCATTCATCCATTAACATTAACATGTCCATATTACATAACATTAAAGCTGAAGTAGGTAACTTATTTTTTACATATTTGTTAAACCTGTCATTATGTCCTGACAATAGAATATGAGACAGATTAACTGTGAAAAAATCAAGCTCCTCTGGCTCCTCCCAGTGGTCCTATTGCCATTTGCAGAAAATACATTGCTCCAATTAAGAAACAACCAATCAGAGCTGCGGTCCGTAACTTTGTTTGTGTTCAAAATGTAGAAAAATTTATATAATAAGCGAGTACACCATGAATCCATTTTCCAAACTGTGTTTTTAGCTTGTGCTGAATCACTAGGGTGCACCTATAATAAGTGTTTATATTCGGACTATTTTAGATTGCTTCGGGGGTACCACAGCGGAGTAACCCAGTACCTTTGTGATTCTTCATAGACATAAACAGAGAGAAGTAGTTCCGGCTACGATGTTCTTCCGCAAGACGCAAGCAGTTCTGTTTATTAACCGCTAGAGCATCAAAAGTTACCTACCACAGCTTTACATATATTTTCCTTTTAAAATTAAAAAACTTTTTACACATTTTTTTATAATGAATTTATTTATTCAACTAATACATGTTTGGTGCTGTATAGAAGTTGGATGTTGTGTGGCATGAGGACGCACCTTCTGGCAGGGGAGAGTAATGTCAGACCCTGATCAGTGTTTTGTGTGTGTTTGGCTCCCTATATTTCCTTATGCCCATATTTGGTCATGTTCCTGTTCTTGTTTAGTTTGTTCCATTGATGTCACCTGTGTTTCCCCATTCTCCTTTATATCTAAAGGGTTAGTTCACCCAATAATCAATATTATATCATTAATAACGCACCCTCATGTCGTGCCAAACCCGTGACCCCTTCTTCAGAGCACAGTTTAAGGTATTTTAGATTAGTCCCTTTCAGTCCCTCCATTGAAGCAGTGTGAACGGTATACTGTCCATGTCCAGAAGGGTAAGAAAAACATAATCAAAGTAGTCCATGTGACATCAGAGGGTCAGTTAGAATTTTTTAGAAGCATCGAAAATACATTTTTGGTCCAAAAATAGCAAAAACACTTTATTCATCATTGTCTTCTCTTCCGTGTCTGTTGTGAGATTTCAAAACACTGCAGTTTGTGATATCCGGTTCGCGAATGAATCATTCGATGTAACCGGATCTTTTTTACCAAATCGAACTGAATCATTTGAAACCCAAACTCTTGATGTGAGCAAGAACAACATCTCGATGCCGAACTGCCTGATGTTCCGATTGAGCTAGAATTAACCAATCGTTGATATAATTCAGAATGCGGATGCTAGAGGTGGGCAGATCGATAATAATATCGATAATATCGATACCAATGTTGGTATCGGTATTGATCGATACCAACGGGAAAATATCGATACTTAAGTTTCAGTTTCTCTCGTTTTGCGGTCTGGCCGTGTTTGTCAAAATGCTGCTGCTGTCACAGAGCAGAGCAAGCTCTTAAGAGTGCTGCTCGTGCTCGACACTGCTCTCCGCCCCCTCTCCTGTGTTGTACCGTCACATGGCTCACCACTAGCGCTACCACCGGCAGTCAGGCGCGCGCACGCTCAGCCGCGCATTTCTAACAGCAGTCAGTCAGAGGCGGAGAGAAAGAGGAGCGTTGTATGGCTTTATTTTCAGGCCGATCTACCCTTTTTGTGTTAGCTGTGAAAGTGATACTAGTTTCTATATTTAAACTTCACCTAGATGTGCACCAGACTTAATTATTTTTATTATTTTATCAATAGCTGATTCTCCAAGAGCAGTGGATATTACAAGGCGCCTATCAGAAATGATTGTGAAGGAGCTGCAGCCTCTTTCCATAGTGGAAGTTGTCGGCTTCAGGAATTTTGTATAAGGAGAATTTGTTTTACATTGTGAAGTAAAACGTTGTGACTTTAAGAAAAAAAATCCTTAAAAGAAGTGCACTAAAGAGGAGAAACATTTTTTTATTAACATGCTACTTGAAAAGAGAATTTGTATTTTGTAACTTTGTTTATTTAAATAAATCCGAAGTAACCAAAAGTTGTTTCTAAACAAAAGCTTTTGTAGTACTGATTAATAACCCAAAATGCAAATCACAACAACAAATTAAAAGTCATGAAAATTCATTTAGATTTAGGTTGAAGACGCATCCACCTTAATTATTAAAAAGTATCGGTATTGGTATCGATATCGGCGATACTGGCCCTGTATTTACTTGGTATCGGATCGATACCAAATCTAGCGGTATCGCACACCTCTAGCGGATGCCCTGAAGTCTCAGAGGAACTATAGCAGCATCCATACATTTTGTGATTGTTCGGGGTGACAGTGCTAGACCGAACGGAAGCACCCGATACTGGTACACTTCGCCCCCGAAAGCAAAACTTCAGTAACTTCCTGTGTTGAGGGAGGATAGATATGTGGAAGTAAGCGTCTTTTAGATCTACGGTGACAAACCAGTCCTCGGACCTGATTTGTGACATGATTTGTTTGAGTGTTAGCATCCTGAATTTGAGCTTCCCTACAGAGCGGTTCAAGAGACGCAGATCTAAAATGGGACGCAACTCCCTGTCTTTCTTTGGAATGATAAATGAATGTCTATAATATATAGTAATATAATATATATTCCTCCCTGCTGGGGGGAGGAACCCGTTCTATAGCTCCTTTTAGCAGCAGAGTTTTTACCCTGCTATTCCATGACCAGCGTCTGCTCGGGGCCCAACACTGTGGTTAGAACCCCTCAGAACTGAGGAGGAGGCGACCTGAATTTAATGGCATAACCTCTAAAATATCTTAAACTGTGTTCCGAAGAAGAACGGAGGTCTCGCGGGTTTGGAACAACATGAGGGTGAGTCATTAATGACATAATTTTGATTATTGGGTGAACTAACCCTTTAAGTCTCTACCTTTGTTCAGTTTTGTCTGGTCTACTTGTTATGTACCTATACCCAGTGTACCAGTGCCTATTGTGTGGATTTCCCATGTGTTCTATGGATTAAAGATTATTGAATGTTCTCCACATTTCCCTCGTGCTCCATCCAACAGCGTATTGTGACAATTGTACTATTCTAAAGTCATGCAATTAAAGCTTGTTTGAAATTAACTAATATAATTTAGTTTTTAATACAATCCATGTTTTCTGTGAAGTTTATTGTTTCTGAAAACTTGCATCAGTCCATTTGTCATTTGTCGATCCGAGTGGGATGACATGTCATTGTGTGGTTTTATTTTTGGCACCAAGAGTGACTGGAGTGAAATCTTTCCAGGATATCAGAGTTTCATCATATGTTTGTGTTGCACAACAAAGAGTGCTGGAATAGTTGGAGTCTTCTCTCTATGTGTGTGTATTCTCCTGTGTGTCTATACTCAATGTTACTTTCAACATCTTTTCACCAGCGTCTGCCTCCCCAGAAGAAAAGCTAGCTCAGGTGAGTAGAATAACCTTGAACATAGTCTGCTAAAAGCCCTAAAGGGGCTCATTACAAGAGATTTGGCAACACTGAGTCACATAATAGTTATTTCACCTGATGATTGTGTTGGTGGTATCAGGTGACTCTGCAATGCTTATTATAATGATAATAAAATGTTAGTGAAATGTAAGTCTAAGTGTGTAATTTTCTGATGTTAAAATACTCTTTCCTATCCCAGATTAATATGCAAATACAACTGGGTTGACAAGTGGGTTGTTGGTTATTTTCCCTAAAAAAAAGTGTGAATCTTTTTTTTCTTTCTTTTTTGGTGACGCATAAATGACACACTTCAGCTTGAAAATTTCAGGGTAGAAAATTACTCCGTAATGAATTCTTCTGTTTTGGCATCCTACATTCTTAACATTTGACATTTCATTATATTCTATTCAAGAAATGTGGATCTCTATATCAGTGATTCTCAAACTTTTTTACAGCGGAGTACCGCTTGGGGCATTTAACACTCTTGTGTGTAACCCTCTCTTCCACTCGGACCGCAGTTACGCCTTTTAAACACTGCTTGCTTGTTTTGTTGAACACTTAGTTTTGTTGAAACTGTTATTATTTTGTTGCAAAATATAACAAACATGACAATACAGGTGCATTTCAATAAATTAGAATGATGTGGAAAAGTTCATTTATTTCAGAAATTAAACTCAAATTGTAAAACTTGTTTATTAAATAAATTAAATGCACACAGACTGAAGTAGTTTAAGTCTTTGGTTCTTTTAATTGTGATGATTTTTGGCTCACATTTCACAAAAAAACACCAATTGACTATTTCAACCAATTAGAATTGATGACATGCCAATCAGCTAATCAACTCAAAACACCTGCAAAGGTTTCCTGAGCCTTCAGAATGGTCTCTCAGTTTGGTTTAATGGGCTACACAATCATGGGGAAGACTGCTGATCTGACTGTTGTCCAGAAGACAATCATTGACACCCTTCACAAGGAGGGTAAGCCACAAACATTCATTGCCAAAGAAGCTGGCTGTTCACAGAGTGCTGTATCCAAGCATGTTAACAGAAAGTTGAGTCGAAGGAAAAAGTGTGGAAGAAAAAGATGCACAAACAACTGAGAGAACCGCAGCCTTATGAGGATTGTCAAGCAAAATCAATTCAAGAATTTGAGTGAACTTCACAAGGAATGGACTGAGGCTGGTGTCAAGACATTAAGAGCCACCACACACAGACGTGTCGAGGAATTTGGCTACAGTTGTCATATTCCTCTTGTTAAGGCACTTTTGAGGCGTCTTAAGTCATCTTTTCAGATAAGAGCAAGTTTCGTATTTCATTTGGAAACCAAGGTCCTAGAGTCTGGAGGAAGGGTGGAGAAGCTCATAGCCCAAGTTGCTTGAAGTCCAGTGTTAATTTTCCACAGTCTGTGATGATTTGGAGTGCAATGTCATCTGCTGGTGTTGGTTAAATTTGTTTAGGTAGTGAATTGGTGGGTTTTTGTTCAATGTGAGCCAAAATCATCACAATTAAAAGAACCAAACACTTAAACTACTTCTGTGTGCATTGAGTTTAATACACAAGTTTCACAATTTGAGTTGAATTACTGAAATAAATAAATTTTCCACAACATTTTAATTTGAGTTGCACCTGAATTCTGTTTAAAGGCTACATTTAAAATGGTCACTTGATATTACCTTTTTTAACTGTTGTAAACTGTTGTAAATCGTGATGTCACATTTGCCGATATTGAGGGAAATTTGCATTGTTGTTCATATTTTAAACATTAAAACATTAACTCGCACACTTTGTGTCTGTATCGAAGAGAGAAAAAATCTCAATATAGTCCGTGCCAATATTTGCTATTCATGCCATTAAGTGAAGATCTACTCTTTCTAAAGATACATTGAACAGCAGCGCGATTTGCTAAAGCAGCATATTCAGTGGGCATCCTATCTATCACATGCACGCTGCTTGTATGGATGCATCAGTTTTAACCGCAAGCTGGGTAAGCTGATTCGATTTCATGTATTTGACCGTTTACGGCACTCCCATTTTGCCCTTCACCTCACATAACCCCAAGTATGGCAAGCCATTTTAACATTTAATGTATAAACCACACGTATCTAATGTAACATTACTATGGCAAGCCGTATTAACATTTAATCTATTAACTTTACTAGTATCTTTCTTCATGTTACTAGTACTTATTTTTTAGACACTAGTATCTCTTGCATTAAGTTCTAGTACTTATTCATTTGGTAATAGTGCTTATTCATTAAATACTAGTGCTTATTATTTAGCTACTAGTGTTTATTCTTTAGTTACTAGTGTCTTTTGTAAAGTTACTAGTACTTAATCATTAGACACTAGTACTTAGTACTAAACTTAAAACTATTCGTATTAATAAAAAATAGTACTAGTACTTATTTGTTAGTTACTAGTAACTTTTTAGACCAGAGATATCCTGAAATTAATAGAAACTAGTACTTTTTAAATTTGCATTTCTGCCCAGTATGGTAATTGTATGTTGAATATTAATGAGCCAGCAACATATAGGAGAGAGATTAAATTGGAAACTGAAACAAGGAGGTGAAAGTACTTTTTTTTAGAAAACCAAACAGAAAAGAAACAATTATTTGTACACAAGCACATAAAAACATATTTTTGTCAGTTTTTTAACTGTATTATTTTTTGCATATACAGTCATGCCCAAAAATATTGACACCCTTGGTAAATATGATCAAAGAAGGCTTTGAAATTTAATCTGCATTGTTAATCCTTTTGATCTTTTATTTAAAAAAAAATAAATAAAAACAATCTAACCTTTCATTGGATAATAAGAATTTAAAATGGGGGGAAATAGCATTATGAAATAAATGGTTTTCTCTAATACACATTGGCCACAATTAAGGACACCCCTAGAGATTCTTATGAGTAAAATAACTCTGAAGTATATTCCCATTCATATTCAGAATTCTAAGCACTCCAGCATGATTATAAACATGAAATTGTCCAGCCATTGCTTCCTGTTTCACAGAAATATAAATAGGGGGGAAAACAAAGCCCTAATGCCCTTAATCATCCATCAAAATGAGAAAAACCAAAGAATATATTTCTGATGTGCAGCAAAAGATAATTGAGCCCTAACAAATTAGAAAGTGACTTTAACAAAAGAGCTAGAGCAGTGAAAATCCCCTTTTCCACCATCAGGGCAATAATTAAGAATTTACAATCGAATTACGAATCTGCCTGGAAGAGGACGTGTGTCTATATCGTCCTAATGCATGGTGAGAAGGAGCATTTGAGTGGCTAAAGACTCTCCAACGATCACAGCTGGAGAACAGCTGGAAAACCTTAAAAAAAATGGTCAAACAGCACCTAAATCTCCATGTTGTTTAATTCTCCTAACAAATGGAACTTCAAATGGGACTGGCTTCTATGATCAGATGACACAAAAAAAATAGCTTTTTAGCAGCAAACACTCAAGATGGGTTTGGTGAAAACTATGGAGCGAATTTTGTGCCATAATTAAACAAACAAATCCAGCATTTTGCAAACAAACTCGATCGGCTTTGTAAAGAAAAACTTGACTCGCAAACAAACAAATCAATGATCAAATACAAAATATAACTTCCTCTTACAAAACAGTAGATGACACTAAACTAGGGGATTAACCCAGTTATTATTACAGTTTTAAAAAAAATCTAGAATTTTTTTATAGGGAAAGATAGCCTTGAAAATACAATATGGGTTTGTATTTTAGTTTGATTCTGTCAACTCTCTTTGTCTGAGTTGCAAGGTGTCAGGTCCAGTGCTGGGAGGGTTACTTTGGAAATGTTATAGGTTACAGATTACAAATTACCTTATTTAAAGTGTTATATTCCTTTCTCTTCACTTAAGGGCCTGAAGATCATGGGCATCCAGTATGGTCTTCTGGCCTTGACCCCTACGCACAGAGATTGGTCCAGATTCTGTGAATCTTTGGATAATATTATGCACTGTAGATGATGATAACTTTTCAGTTTTTCTTGGAGAAACTCCTTTCTGATATTGCCCCACTGTTTTTCGCCACAGCATTGGGGGAATTGGTGATCCTCTGCTCATCTTGACTTCTGAGAGAGACTGCCATTCTGAGAGGCTCTTTTTATACCCAATCATGTTGCCAATTGACCTAATAAGTTGCAAATTGGTTCTCCAGCTGTTCCTTATATGTACATTTAAATTTTCCGGCCTCTTATTGCTATCTATCCCAAGTTTTTTGGAATGTAATTGACAGCCTGAAGTAGTTTAAGTCTGGTTCTTTTAATTGTGATGATTTTGTCACATACACCTAGAATGCTTCGAGGGTGAGTAGAAGATGGACGAATTTTCATGAACTAACTCTTTAAGGTTCAAATTTATCTGACAGACTTAAATGGCTCAGATGGATGGCCGCCAGGCCTTCCAACTGAAAAATACATCTCAAAAAGGAATCTTTGCCAGGCAGAAAGGCCTAAGCTGTCTCGTCCCTGCATGAAACGGAAAACCAGAGGGTGACATCCCACTGAAACACCTCTATGGGTAATGCCCAGCAGATATGGCAGCCACATTAAGTGGGTAATGGACTGGGTCCAGATTGTGTCCACTTAAGGGCATACAGCATCTCATGGAGGGAGCCCTACAATTAAGAATAGTGTCCATAATCTCAAGAGCAAACAGGTTTTCAGGAAGGCATAACGATTGGTCCTGGGTCATTCTTAGGCTACAGCGTCTACACCCAGAGTTGACAGAGGAGGCAAGGAAAACAGAGCAGCAAATGGGCATGCTCTAAGGAAACAAATCCACTTCCTCTTGACAAGAAACTCTGCTACAGTATATAAGAGTGCAATCTCCTTTCTATGGTCTCCAAACTCTGTCTCAAGAGTAAGTCAACTCCTGAGTTCAGGTGAACTGGGCCATAAACCACTCTGAATGATAGGAACTTGGTCTGCGTGCAAATAAGAACATGCCTCACCAACCTGCACAGGGGGCGAGAGTTTAATTTTCTTTGACAATACATGTATGAGACCACAGCCATGTTGTCAGTCTTTGACCTAATGTGACAACCACTCAATAGGGTAAGAACTGTTTGAGTGCAAGAAATGCTGCTCCAAACAATATCAGCCAATCGTCAAGGTAACTAAAAACTCAGACACCCCGGAGCCACAACAGGGCCAGAGATGCATTCTTTCACCTTAGTTCAAGGTCAGTTCAAATGGAAGAATGCAGTATTGGCAAGCTTTATTCCAAAAGTAATCCTGAGGAACTTCCTGTGTCTCTGTTCAGATAGAGATTAAATTCTGCATCTGCATATTGAAATTGCTTACTACAAGCTCAATGTTAGGTGACGCAAATCCAAATCAGTGTTTGAGGAACGGAAGCACTAAATGAGTTCATTCGCCAAGAATATTTCGGTACATTTCAAGTCGCATATGAGTTTTGGCTGAGTAACTTCTGTAAGATCTGTGTTGCTCGAGCTGTTAAAATTTTTAACTGTTGACTGAATTATTGAACCATTTAATGATTTGGACGAAGCACTAAAATTACTAATAAATGGGGTCATATGATGTTGCTAAAATATCATTATTTTGTGTTTTTGGTGTAATGAAATGTGCAGTTTAAGGTTAAAAAAAAAAAATATCCACATAATGTACATTATTATTTCTCCTCTATGCCCCGCCTTTCTGAAACCTTTTTTTCCAAAGCTCATAGTTCTGAAAAACGAGGTGTGCTCGGATTGGCCAGCTATCCAGATTGGCCGAATGTTTCATGTGTCTGACTGAAAGCACTTTATGGGTCTTAGGTGTCTGATTTCTTTTGTCATTCATCAGAGAGAGCCTGGAATCCAGCTTTGGGAAAGAAAATCCCAAATAAATGGATGAATGGCTGTCAAAGTTATTGTAGAGCTAGAACATGAAACAAATTAATTTTAAGATATAAGTAGGCTGCACAGGGCTGGTCCATGGCATAGGGGCGCACAATGCCTGGGGAACACTGCAGGAATTATATATTATTTGGTCAGAAGTGCACCCTCTTGTGACCATTGTGTGCTCCTAAATCTATATATTATGCAAAATAATTTCTGACAAATAACAATTTTAATGGTGATCGATCATCGAACAGGTTAAATAATTGTTATAAAAAAAATAAAAAAAGACAATATGAATAAATGAAATTAAGTATGCAAGGCGTAGGGCCTACGCAGTTAAAATAGTTTTGCCTTTTATGTGCTTTAAAAGTGTAATTTCGAAAAAAATTAATTTGTGAAAAAGAAAATGATCAGATGCACAAGTCAGGAAGCAACACAAGAGGATCAGGAAAAATATCAATATAGAGGTAAAAATCTAAAGTTAACGACTGTGTATTAGCCCGTGATGTTTATGTAGTATTTTGAAATATACTTTTTAGAACATCTTAACTGACTACACTGAAATTTTTTTTGTTTGAGTTCACTGCTTATTTTACTTTATTTTCTTTCAAATAAATATAAGATTTTGTAATGTTGTTTTAATGTTCAGTTACATAACTGCTTGATTTTAATTAATCAAAAAGTGTCTAAATGTCTTTTGAAAAATGCTAATTAGGCTCACTAGCTAGCTAGCTGGCTAATATGTACAAATAAATTACAAAATGTTGCCTTTATTTAGTTACCTTTGTTGTGTTGCATAAGGCACCAACAGAGCCTGGGGCCCTGAGGCTGAGCGTTTTCATTTGGGACACAATCAAAACGCTAAAAACGTCACCTAGTGGACAAATTAGGTAAAGAACACTATGTAATAGAGGTGTATACTTAAAGCCTTGAAAATAGTTTTGTATACTTTATCAAAACGTTTTAAATTGATTATTTGGAATAGCTAGTAAAGGAAAATCAGACAACAAATATTTATCATACATTTTCATCTAAGAATAACATATTTTACATGCCCCCCCCCTTGTTGTTTTACAGTTATTACATATTTTATATTTTGAAATGTGTTCTACATTAAATCTGTTCATAATATTAATAATGATATAAACATATATCACATTTTGGTCACTACACAAGTCCCATATTAGATTTCTGAATTCAACTATTATATTCTACTATTATAAATAAATAAAAACTCAAATGTATTTAAGCTAAAATTTTAACAGTAATTATAAAAAAGTAAAAGCTAATTCAAAATATTAGTAATAGTAAAATTGTCATATTTAAAAAGAAGAATGCAAATGAATTTAAAAATAAAATAAATAATAATTCTCGTACTTAATTTTAAATATGGAAAATAAAATGCATCCTTAGTACTTTTTCATAAAAGAAAACCAACTGCAAAATAGACCAAAACAGGAAACAATAAAGTAACCAGGGCAAAGGTCATGGAGTCATCATAATATCAGCATATTTTGATGACTTCATGAGCTTTGCCCTGTCTGCTGTTTAGAATGAGAGGAGCAGATGGCTTTAGCAGAGCTGCACACCTGTTACACTTAGAGAACTGACTCCTTCCTTCCGAAATCACACAGTGCATGCTGGAGGTTATGAAGATGATGAGCGTTCAGGTCTGGCTCCAGTTTGCTGACGTGCTGCTCTCTCTGCTGCTGGACTCTCTGGAGAAAGCAGATAATATGGAGGACTGGGATCTGTGTCTGAGGTTACTGGAGCATCTGAGTTTGGATCTGATCGCCCAGGTGCAGTGTTTGCTGGAGGACCGCGCCGTGTGCCTTCAGTTTCTGGGCACGTTGTGGGCTCTCCACCTGGGCCTTTCTGAACATTTAGACCTTCTCATCTAGAAGTATAATTTATTTATTAAAATTGTTTTGTTCTTTTTACAATTTTTATATATGTTGTTGAGTATGATGATATCAGAGACCGTAAAAAGACTTTGCTGCAGTGAAATCTTCTGGAAAATAATCCTCTGCTGATTTGTAGAAGTGACTTCTATGAGAAGGTCTAGATGTTTAATCAATAACTGATTAAGAGATCAGAAGAGAATGTCCCATTTTGGATATTCAGCTCAGATTATTCAGTGCTTTAACCCAGTATACAGGCCTGATCCTGCATGATCATTAGCGCCAAACCTGCACCTGTCTGTCATTTTCAGATAAACCTCCTTGGTTTGGTAGCTCAGGCACTAGCTTTCACTGAATTTATGGATTCACAACATTTATTCTGTTGTATTCCAGATCCATTGACATGCATAGTTATTATGTCTTAGCTTATTATAGCCTAGTTATAAATTATATCATCACTCAAAAGCAAAAGCATTCACTGTTGAAATACTAAATACTATGTACAGACAAATAACTGACAAAAAATAAATAGAAAGTAATAAGTAGAATATATATATATATATATATATATATATATATATATATATATATATACTGTGTATAAAATCAAGTAAAATCACCAGTTAGCTGGTTAAACAGCACCATAACCATACAGATGGGCTGAAAGCTGCTGAGAACTACAAATGCACTTAGATAACTAACTAACTGGATACCATCTACATTAAGGAAACTATAAATCTGACTGTGAATAATATAAATTATTATTTTGAAAGAGTTTCAAAATAATTCATTTTGAAACATCTTGAAAAGACAATTTTTCTTTCACTCCTAAAGAATATGAACCTCTGTCTTTAGAAGTGTTTCATCATAAATTATTGTGCTTCAAATGACCTTTACTGGGCGTGGACTGAAGAGCAGGAAATCAGTTGATCATCAGTAAGAAGAGCAGACGAGAGGAAACCAAAGACAGAGAAATACGTACAGACACCAGGCACGATCAGGTAATTATCAGTGTTGTATCGTTATAAACAATAATAAACATTATTTTATTTTTTTACAGCTATACTTTACAGAACAAAATGAACATTCTGTTGAAAATCAAACAGTGGTTCCCACTGACTTCCAAAGTAGGAAAATAAATAGGCTACTATGGAAGCCAATGGGAACCACCAACTGTTTGATTACAAGCCATCTTCAAAATATCTTATTTTATTTTCAACATAAGAAAGTAACTTTCTTGATTGATACAACATGAGGGCGAGTAGCTAAATGGATGACAGGATTTTTATTTTGTGTGAACTTTAAGCTATTACTTTGGCACAAAACTCTGCCCGGCTCACACTGTGCGATTTTGGTTGCGAAGTTCCAATTTTTCCATCAAAATGCGTCAGCAACTGCTAATTATTAGCGACACATCCACATGCTAACACGCGTGCTGAGCATTCTTACTGTGAATCGAAACTTACTGTTCAGTGGAGCTCCGCAGCTGCCAGAAGGATGTGGATGACGTCACAGGGGCTAAAAAAAACGGACGGATGCTGCCGCTTGAAGTGATTGACAGGAAAACAAATAAATTATAAATATTACATATTTATGTATAAGCATATTTATTTATAACAAATGTAAATATTTAAATAAGTATATAGTAGTCAGTATCGTGTATTATTCGATTAAAAAGTTTTGCCAATTATATTGAAGTAGAAAACTATCTTTTGGCTAAACATTAAACTCCAACTGAATATGCCACTGTAAAAGAAAGTGCACTACGAGTCTCGTAATTTTTTTATTAATAAAGTGATAATTTAAAATAGTGTGTATATTTTAAGTAATTTTGGTTCAGTGTTGTATAGATAATATTGAGAATATTTCACTAATAAGGAAAATTAAGCAATGTTCAGGCTTGAATTGAGGATGTGAAAGAAAGAAAAAAATTAAGGAAAGACTAGGCCAACCTGTTTATCTTTATCTGAATTAGAAACTGTAAATTAGACCAAAGAAAGAAAAAACAGCAACAGTTTGACAGTTGTATGCTACTGCCATGATCCAGTCCCCAAGTAAGGTACAGTAATTGATAAAAAATAAAATAAAAAATTACATTTTTTTTAATCTTATATGACCACCACCTGTAGTTGGGGGAAGGATTTTTTTTTTTTTAAATGCCACAATACAGTGTATTTCCTGAAGATAATGTGGTTATCAACCTTTTTGCCCCCATGGCCCCCTATAAGGAAATATTCCAGAGCCACTTAATGAATTAATTAAAATTGTCAGCAGAAAAATAAGAGTAGAATTAGACTACTTCTAGTTTTAAGGTAATATTGTTAAAATAACGAGATGAGATTATTAAGTAACAAGTCTTTCTCCTCTAAGCTCAGATCACCATTGTTTGTTCTGTTCTTAGATACAAAACATGGTCCTAAAAAACAGAAAAAAAAGCATCACCCAAAAAACAGAAGCAGACTAAAATTTCGGACATCTTTCCGAGTCCTGTAAGTGACTGTTATTTTTCTCATCCTCTTTGCTTAACTTCTTCATTAGATTTAGACCTATTTCCAATGGTAATGTTGTTGTCTCTTTAGAAAAAAGAGATGGTCAGTGAATCTGGGAAGTCATCAGAAGACGGTGTTCAGGTAAGGATGTGATTGTCAGCAATGTTGGCTGTAACGAAGAACACAATGACAAGGAATAACACAGAACAGTCTTTAATCATCAATCTAACTCAGAAACTCACATGGAGTAATACATAAATCACAACCAAAACTAAAGAAGAGATCGGACACAAAACAATGAAGGCTTAAATACAGAGTAAGTTCATTGACTGGAACTAATGACAGGTGAAAACTAATCAGAAATAATGGAAACTAATGATCAGTAGGAACACATGCAACTTATACATGGAATGTATAACATGGAAACAGAGAAAACCAAAATGCAAAGAAACTAAACTGGGCCGTGTTTCCCAAAAGCATGGTAGGAAGTTCTGTCATTACTAAGAGCGTTCAGTGGAACTTACAACCTTAGTTAGCTAACAATGCTTTGGGGAAACACAGCCCTTACTGAGACTTATTGTTTTATAGTGTATTAGGCCTATGAAACAGAAGCTTTAGGTAACTTGTAACAATCAGCATGACCAGAGGGTCGTCAATATTCCAAATTAAAAATAACAAATTACTAAAAAAAAGTCACCAGTAGCTTGACCCAAATGCCACCATATGATTGTTTTCATGAAATTCTCAAAGCCACAAATAAAGAGGAAAGCAACATGAACTAGATGACTTTAATATCTTCTGTACAACAGCAGAATAGATGGAACTGAAGAAAAAAAAATTCAATAGCTTTCAGTTTCAACTGTCATAAAAAAGCACTGCTCATTCAGAGCAAATGTTTTTGACTGTTAATCATTTCCAAATTTGTTTCTCACCTCATTAATAGACCATTTGTTTGTGCTTTTAGCTTTGCTACTTTATGTTGGGTCTGAAAAGCCATAACTGATATCACTTGGTCTTTTAATGATTAAAAATGTGATAAAAAGCTGTAGAGGTGTAAGCCTGTATTAACACCTCTGTTGACATTTTCTTAAGAAAAAAATGAATTATTCGCTTAAGAAAGAAGTTGGAGAAGGACCTTCCAAACATCTGGAGCAGGTAGATCACGTAACCATTGATAACAAACTTCTTCAGTGGAATTAACTTGAATGTTTGTGTACATAACAAATGTTTTTTTTTTCCTAATTTTAACAGGAAGCTGAAGTGAAAACACTCAATTTCCAGTATTGTTTAAATAAATCTTCAGCGAGATATTCAGTGTCATGTAATGTATCCTTGAATGTGCTAGAGGCTCTTAATACAAGCCATATGTTCAGGAATGAAAAAGACAAAAACAAGAACAAGCAGAAAGAAATACTCATCCAAAGGTGGAAAGACAATGTTCCTACAGCATCTGTGAAGACTGATTTTCCCTGTT
Source organism: Carassius gibelio (assembly GCF_023724105.1). NCBI lineage: Eukaryota > Metazoa > Chordata > Actinopteri > Cypriniformes > Cyprinidae > Carassius > Carassius gibelio. Next base: position 12,560,342 of record NC_068400.1, on the reverse strand, counting down.
GTCTTATTGAAACTGATGAGATCTTATATATAGACTTCATCCAAAAGGATGAAAATAGTTGTAAAAATCAAACAACCGCAGCTTCTTCACTCAAGAAAACAACTAAGCCTGAAATGTTAGTCACCTTCCTGGTTAAAAAAGAAGGAGGACAGAAAGCGCGACTTTTACTGAAGAGCGAAGCCTTGAGGAGAAGAGTACAATATGTCTGTGTGTATGCATTGAAAGGAGAGAAAATCAAAACTGCTCTTAAACGTGATGGACGATTCATCGATGACATTTTCAGGAAACACTGCACTCTGTGAGTTTAATGAGGAGTTAAAGCATGAATGGTCAAAACCTGTAGTAGAAAATCTTGACGGAAAGTCTTTCCAGTTAGTTGTTCTCAGTGATAAGAATCTGCCAGACAGTCAAGATGATTTGACTCCTGTCACGACTGAACCTAATGTAGCTTCAGATGCTGATGTGGCAGAAACTGTAGGCTCAAGTCAGAATCCCATCAGCACTGAGCAAGAAAAAAACCATGATGGAAACACAAAGTCCACAAATCCTCCAACTACACGGTATGCCGTTAAACCTATTGCAGACTCTGAAGAGATTCTGGGAATTCTGCGTGATCAGTTTCCTGTTTTACTGAAGCAATTAAAGCAGCGAGAAAATCTAAAGACCAAATCGGATGTTCAAAAGTTCTTCAGAGTAGAATATGGTAAAAGTGTTGAGAATTTCTTGAAGGTGAAGAAAGTGAAGCAGCTGATGGAGCTCTGTGACTCAGTGTGTCAGATTCGACTGGGGAACTCTCCTGTAGGAACTGGTTTCTTGCTCTTTGACAGATACATCCTCACTAATGCTCATGTTATTGGAATATCTACTGATGTTACAGAAGTTAACACTGAACAGTTCACGGCTGTATTTGGTTATGAAGACCTGGATTCAGAGGACACCAAGCACATACGAGTTGAAAAACTCACTGCTTCCTTTTATAAGAATGATGATAAAGGAAGGTATCTTGACTATGCTCTTCTTGAGCTTGATGACGTTGAAAACATTGCTAAGTATCCCGCATTGCTTAAGTGTTACCATCCAAACGCTCCTATTAACAGAGGTCAGATCTGTATTGTGGGACATCCAGGGGAAGGGGTTAAGAAAATGGACCCCTGCTTCATCATTGAGAGAGAGAATCGGATAGAAGCTGCAAATAAACACAAAATTAAGAATCAACATTTAATTCATCTTATGAATGAGGCGTGCTCGGAAGAGAAATGGAACTTTTTGGCAAATGAAAACCAGATCACTTATGACTCTTGTTTCTTTCACGGATCTTCTGGCTCTCCAGTTTTTGATGTAGACTGCAATCTGATTGGCATCCACACTGGTGGCTATAAGTACAAAACAGAAGGAGCTAAAACTTGGAGCTTTATGGAATATGGCTTTTCCATGCAGCCCATCCTAGAAGACATCAGAGCACAGGCTTGGAGGCAAGGTTTGCTAAATATCATCAGTGTCATGGACACCTACAGCAATGTGTCTCTGACTGCAGAGCAACAGAATCAGAACGACGTTGAGATGAACGATGCTGAAGAGTCTGACGAGCTTTGATTGAATCTGTTCACACGTCTGTGCTGCCATTTCTTTTGGGTGACTGTAAAACCTTCCAAGAGACCTAAAACTTGTCATTATAAGTTTTCACTTTTCCTATAATTTTTAGAGATGATTGAGTGGTCAAAAGTTATCTTCTGTTTCTCTTATTTTTGATTAGTGTGAAGTCACGTATCTCACCTGCAGATCTGACTCAAACCAAGAGAGCAGAACAGTGACAATTATTCATTTGACAAAAACCAAAGATAGTTATAGTTCTTTTTATTATATTTTCTTTACATTTTCATTCATTCTTGTGTATTCATAGGTATTCATATACATACTCATTTAACTAATTTTTGTGCATGTTGTATGCTGATTTTACAATGATCTTTTGCTTTTGCCTCTAAGAGATCATGTTCAAGCTTCCTCATCAAATCATCTTTGAATCACACAAACACACCGAAATTAATGGATTCGACAGAATCACTGTAATGTGAGACAAGAATTCACAAACCTGTATCTTTAAAATAAATACATTTAGAAAGACATCTTTATGAGTTTACAGCAAATAACTGCTCTTTATGGATTAATGATACATTTAAATAAAATTATTTCTATGCCAAATACAGCTTTAATGTTTGTCCCACTTGCATTTATTATTCCATTAGCGTGTACCCTGTCTGATGCATGTAATGGTGTTGGTGTGTGTGTTTTGATTGTTCATCATGTTGAGAAGCTTCTGAGGTCTTCAGTTTGCTGGGCCTGAAAAGTTTTGTGAACGTCCTGTACAGAAGACACAATCACAATCAATACAAATCACCTTCATTTGTATTTCACACAAGAAATTACAATAAAGACCCTTAAAAGGCTTGACAAGTGCATTTTTCTGTCTTGTGTTCAAACATGACGTTTTCTTGGAAAAGGTTCAAATGGATGTTTTAATATCAGCAGGATGAATCTGTTTAGTGACTGGAATCATTAGATCATTCAATCAGTAAAATAATATATTTTCTATAAATGAATTCAAATTTTGTTTCTCATCACTGAGCTCTGTTGTGGTATGTGTGAGATCATGTTACACTCACAGGAAGCAGGTACTGTGAGGATGCTTCCATCAGGTCCTGCAGAAAGGGATGCTGGGATAGCGTGGCGAAAGGAATCTTCTCCTCACCTTTAAAACCCAACTCCTTAAACACCTTTAGCAGCTCCTGAACACACAACAACACATTAAATACAGCTCTATACAGACCCTTTACACCATCTACTGCTCTACAGAAACACAGATCATCACTATATAAAAAACAAAAGTGAAATACTTTCCGGTGAACATCTACCGGACACAAAGATTTCACAAATAGACCTACATTTGTGAGACAGTTATGAGTGACTAACACACACAGACTGATTAAATATTTTTGCCATCTTGCCATTTAAATAAAAAGGCTTTGTATTTGTGTATATTTTTCATTAAAATGGTCCAAATGAAGTGGGGTGAAATCAGGTGGCTGGGATCTTTTGTTTTTGGAGCAGAGCTGTTATATTCTACCTCTTTGAGTTCATCTGTGCTCCTGTGGTTTGTCTGGAAGCGGTTCAGCCGTGAGGAGACGTGATCATCTCCATGATTCAGAACTCTGAGCACATCATCAACAGACACGCCAGCTTCTTCAGACTCCACCTCTTCATCAGCATCACACTCCTCAACTCCAGCGCCCTCCATGTACGGCACAGACTACAGCATGTTTGAAACAAAACCAGAGTGAGTCGCATGAAAACACATTTCAAATATTTCACAATTTAGGTAATACATTATTTTTGTGCATTACAATAATGAGAAGTCAATACTTGGTTCCAAATCTAAAAATAAATAAAACCTGGATGTTCTTTCTATGCCTTCTTTCTGTTAACCTTGTCATACTGTGTGTACCTGTGTGAGGGGGCCGGTGTGTTTATAGTGCAGTGTGTGTCCGATCACGAGGCTGAGTGCTCTGGTGAAGCCCTGAGCCGGTTCGGGATGGCAGCAGAAATACAGCAGCATGCTCAGATAGTCCAGCATCAGCGGAGATGAGTGTGTGCTCGCAAACAGACTGAAGAAAAACTACACACAGAAACAATGGAAAAAATACATATACTGTGTGTTCATACACAGACTGTCTATTCAGAACATCTTTTGCGAAACATCATAGTTGCAGTCAAAGTTAAGGGTTTTGTTTTCTCAAAAGTAAACATTTGCTGAGAATTTAATTAACATTATTAATTTAATTTAATTTAATCACCTCCAGCACATCCAAGATGTAGACGAGTTTGTTTCTTCACAGAAACAGGTTACTTCATTACATCACTTGCTCACCAAGGGATCCTTTGCAGTGAATGGGTGCTACCAGAATGAGTTAAAAACACCCATAAGGCTTGAAGTAAAAAATTCCTTGATGGATTTGTTTCTTACAAACATGCAGCATTTCTCTTTGCAAACAATGAGAGATGGGCTGTGGATTACTTGTGGACTATTGTGATGTTTTTATCAACTATTTAGACTCTCATTCTGATGGCACCCATTCACTGCAGAGGATCCATTGGTGATGTAATGCTGAACTTCTCCAAAAGAGTTCTGATGAAGAAGCAGACTCATCTACTTTACAACTTGGATGGCTTGAGGGTGAGCACATTTTTAGCAAATTTTCATTTTTTGGTGAACTACTAATTTATTCAGTTATGTTTTGCTGCATATTCAAATATATTTTCTGCGATAAAAGCTTAATGTAATACTATGAAAACACAGTATCACTGAAAAGATGCTGTTAATGAAGGATGGGAGAGGTAGACAACTGCAGCAAAAAGAAACAGACAGGTAAAAATGTAAATAGTAACATGATCAAAAACAATTATAGGACCCCATCTGGAGTTCAAAACAATCTTGAACCTGCTGCATTACCTTCTTAAGATTGGCTAGTCTGTCATAGGGCAGAGGTTCAGCTGGGTCATCAGGGACAGGAAGATCTCTTTCACTTGGAAACCACAATTCAATCTGATCATAAAACAAAACATATATTAAACTGAACTTATAGGCACATATAAATGTAGCAAAATTATACAGATGAGACTTGCTTGCATTTATTTTTACTGTAGAAACAGCCTGCTGTTGAAATTAAATAAACTATAGAACCATATTTGAATTATTTAAATGATGTAAAAGTGATTATACTACAAATATCTGTAGTTCTTAGGTCTGTGTGTAGTTTAATGTTTCAGTGATGCTCTATGAGTGTAACAGACCTGTGCATATTGTTCTTGTGTGATGAGTCCAGTTCCTGCAGTGTCGACAGCTCTGCAGCGCTGGAGGGTTTTTAACAGCTGAGTCTGAGAGGGAAACGGCCACGGCAGAGCCGCACTGAGCAGGAACTGACGCCAGTCCAGCGTCTCAGAGCCCGGAGCTACTACACACACCAGCTCATCAACCTACACACACAATAACACGTTATCATGCGAGTACAGACAGTCACATTAGTGCATTTTTGGCAAAATCTTGTGGTCAAAAATATCCATTGTCAACCGTGTAACAATGAATGAAGCTCACATAGAAGTCACTTTCATATCAAGCAGTTTTCTGTTAGTCAGCGCAGGGAATTTGAGTGATATACTTAAAACTGTTGTGAAATCTGCATGGGGAAATCTTCCACCTTTTTATATACCCAAGCCAAAACAATGAAGATTTTTCACCCACATTCTTTAAGCAAGTTGGTTGGCTGGTTGGGAAAGGAAATCAAGTATGAACAAATGCTACCAAAGATGCACAACATACCATGGAGGTGGAGTGAAGATGTACCTGTGAGGGAGTGATATGCATCCAGGGTTCAGGCAGGACATCACTACACATGTGAGGAGAGGTTAACTCATGCAGAACTTCAGTCAACTCATTACTGCACATCAGACCTGAACACATCACACCATTCACAAACAGCAGAATACACCCTTATGAAAGGAAAATATATTTACCAATATATTTCTTAAAATATATTGTGATATATTGTCATATATTATTTCCTTTTTATTTCTAATATTTTATATATTTGAATACATTTAATAACATATTGATGACACATATATTATATAATATATTGCAAAATATACAAATGATTGCCGCTTTCAATATATTGCAATATATTGGAAAAAATAAATATATATAAGAATATATGCCTAATAAATTACATGATATTTTCCAATATACTGCAATATATTTTTGTTTCATAAGGGCAGTTATTAGATTCTACTGAAACATGTTGCTTTCAGTTCACTTCTGCTTGGTTCTGTTTAACTCTCATTCTGTTGATCCAGTTTTGCACTTGTTTACCCAAAATTACATGAGAGTGAATAAATAATGCCTTTTTTAAGTTGTTAGTTTGAGTAATGCTGATTCTGACCAGTAGGTGCAGTCTTGCGCAGCTGAGCGCAGAGGATGTGCAGCTGTTGGACGGTCAGAGTGCTGTTTCTGGGCTGCTCCAGCGGGGATCTGCGCGGAGCGGGAGGCGGACTCGCCACCACAAGAGTGTCTCCATCCACACAGAAATCAGTGCTCTGCAGCACCAGCTCATGATGGATCTGAACTCCATTCTCAATGTGCTGCCGCACCAACTCTGTCAGCTGGTCGATACTGGTAAACATACACTAACATATTATACACATATACAGTTATGAGGTTTTGAAACTTGTTAAGGATATGCACCTGTCATGTATATATATATATATGTGTATATATATATATTAACTTTTAATAAACAGAAGACATTATTTAATATAAAAAAATCTTATATGAAGTATATTCCAAATAGCAAAAATAAGTTGATGAAGAATTTAATTTGAAGAGACACCTTATTTTGCATGTGATTTGGAAAGAAATTCTAAGTTTCACCTTTTTGAAGTACATTATTTAAATCTCTGCAGGACAATTACAACAGTACAGTGTTCTCATCCTCTCCTCTCCGTCCATCAATCTTCCTCTCACCTGTTCATCTCAGACAGGAAGCGAGTTCTCAGCCACTCCTCCATGTTCTCGAAGGCCTGCTCTGCTTTCTGCTGCAAACTGCTCAGTGTTCTCAGCGCATGAGTCTTTATCAGCTCCAGACGCAGCTTCACTGCATGTTCTGCACACACACGTAAATCATTCTTACGGTTTATACATCACACACAACATCCTGGAGCTGAGGCTAGCTCACAGCACACCTTCACGTTTCAGCGCAGCTGTGAACTCCTGTTTGATTCTCTTCCTCTCTGCTTTCCTCTTGACCTCCTCAGGGTTCCTCTCCACCACGGGCTGAGGACTGGGCTCCTGTGGAGGGGTTGGAGCACCTAAAACAACACACAATCATTAGTGTCACACATAATAACACAGCTGAAACTGACAGAGCAGTGGCTTTTCTTCACCTTTCTTTTTCCCAGCTTTCCTATTGTCTGTAGCAGAGTTTGAAGTCTGCACTCTCTGTGCCTCCATCTGCTTCTGTTCTTCATCCCCCTCCTCTTCTTCTCGTTGCTGTGTCTCTGCCAACACCTGACACACAGTTGTGTGTGAACACACATGAAGACAGATGCACAGTCAGAGGTGAGTTTACTGACATTTCACAAACACAGCTCATCTGATCACAATTTAGAGTAGGCACTAGCCTTTTTTTGTTGTTGAAAAATCACATTTAGAAATGTCTAAATATGCATGTATACTTTATATAAAAGAATCAACATTATTGTGAAACATACACTACCGTTCAAAAGTCTGGAATACAAAACAAAGGGCAAAACAGGGCCCTGTATTTTTAATCTTAGCAGCAAAACCATTATGAGACGCACTGATATAAACACACACCATGCTCCTGACGGCGCTGAGTGCTGTCTGGAAGAACTCCTGCAGAAGTTTCTCATCAGGATGATGCAGGACCTGTCTGAGCAGCTCAGAAGCGGGAGATCTGCAGGAAACCAACGGAAACCTGACAGCACAAACACATCCAGTTATTCAACAGACACACTTCGCCTCTATCATTTTCATACACACCCAAAGACAAAAATGGAAAGCACACATACAATTTGGTTTTCTTCTTCTCCTCCATTTCAGAGTCTTTTTCCTCAGCACTCTTTGCGAGTCTCTCTGCCGGCGCAGGAGCAGGGCTAAAATATGAATTTATTATATTTTACAACATTAAAGAGTCTATCAAAACAACTTTACATAAAAAAATGTCTATGTTGAGAACTGAATGCTAATGCACTGTTAACTGCACAGTATAAACTGCATATTGCTTACTATTTATGTATACTAGCATGTAAAACATTAGCCGTTATTGCTAAGACTGCATGTTTAACAGGCAATTAATATTCATATTATTTTTGGGGGAAAATTTGCATGCATACTGCAATAATAGTACATTTTATTCTAAACACGGTCATACAAGTCATATATTATGAGACAGACTATTAATAATTACAGTAGCTCTATAGATCTATAGGGGTGTAATGGCTGTGGCATAATGATAAAACATAGAGAATCTACATCTATCTTCTTACATTTTTGGTTCCTCTAGCTCGACACGGTCATCTGCAGTGATGTCGATCAATGGGACACGAGTGAAACCACGTGTAGATTCAGGAAACGCAGTTTTACACATCGCTGTGTAATAATCTCTCAGAAGACACAATGAGTCTTGGAAGCGGCCCACTTCTATCTGCACATACAAACATGAACAGAACCATGAGATCTGAAAAACATCTAAGATGGTTCTGTGATGTTTTAGAGAGAAGGTGTCTGTTACCTGCATTAATGCAGAATAATGGTTGATCAGGACAGCAGTGTGATCGTCCACCCAGCCATCATCAATGACACCTGCTCTCTCCTGCTCCGCCTCTTCCCTGCGCTTATCACAGATGTCCCAAAGACGCTCACGCAAGTCCTGCACACAAACACAACACAAAATAAGTATAAATGTATGAGAATGATTTTGTGACAACTGTTCATCTGCATCTAATTTTTTGATAAACCTGGAGCAAACAAATATTAACGAAACTTTTGCATCAAAACTTTAGCTACTGAGAATGTTATATTCACGACTTATGTTTTTAACAATAAATACAATATAACACAAATCAAATCGTAATACAAAATAAATATACCAAAGAAAAAGCATTACACAACATAAAACATTAAATGAAACAAAAAATAACACACAAAATGAAAAAAATAAAATAAAATAAATTAACAAAGTAAACAAATATTCTGCAAATACATTTGAAGGCTTTCTCCCAGTCCTCACTGATTTTTGAAGGAATATAACATGCATCGCCTTTAAAAATATGTAACTTCTGGATTTTTTTTTAAAAGGTTACACTGTAACTTATTTAAAGAAACTTTAGTATTTTTTGTATGTTTTTCAGTACAAATACACATCATAAACATTTTTAAATTAAGATACATTTACCTGAGGGTCTTCTGAAAATGTTATTACTGTCATGTTAAACACAGTCATGTAGTTTCTATACAAGACTTCATATCTTGTCAAGTAAATGTATCTTGATTTTAGAATGTTTAGATATTTGTACATGAAAACAAGACAAAAATACTGAAGGAAATGTAGGAGACTGTCTCACATCCAGTCTTTGATGGAGTTCTCCTTTGGTCTCCTCGTCCTCTCGGATGTTGTCAGGAACGCTGTTATAATCACGCTGCCAGGCGCTCACAAACTCCTGCTTCAGATCCGTCTTCTGTAGGTACTGCCTGAAGTTCTCCCTGAAACACACACACACACACACACACACATGACACAGTTCCACACACATACACAGCCTCACGTCACACACACAAGCACTGTTGTCTCACCGGATGTTGTAGAGGTGGTGAATGATGAGCTCGCGTTCACTGCGGAGGTTCTGCATCACTGTCTTCACGTTAGTCACGTATGAATTACAGACGTTCTCCCAGTACGGCACAAGATACACTGGGATCTCCTGCAAACGTGACCACAGAAAAACAGAACTGACGTGACATCAATGACTCATATCATACATTTTTAATCATATATAAAAGTTTTTTGAGCCAACAAACCATTTGGAGCCCTCTATAATCCCTATATTAGACGTTCTATATTCAACTCCTTCTTTAAATAAATGCTGAACTTCCTATTTATCCATGAACTGTGACAAAGCTGATTGAACATTGATGATAAAAAATGTTTCTTGAGCAGCAAATCAGCATATTAGAATGATTTCTGAAGGATCATGTGACACTGAAGACTGGAATAATGATGTTGAAAATTCAGCTTTGATCACAGGAGTAAATTATATTCAAATAGAAAACAGTTTTCTGAATTACAATAATATTTCACAATATTACTGTTTTTACTACATTTTTTGATTAAATAAATTCTGTCTTGGTGAGTAAAATACATTTTTATTAAGCATTAAAAAGATAGCAGAGGTAGCATACATCTGTTAGATATCAGAAAATCTGTGTCATTTTTCATCTTAATTACAACTAGTTCTCTAAATGGGGAGGACGTTTTGAGTTGTGAAAGTTATAATGCTGGTTTTAGCACTGTGAATTAGCCTTTACAGTTTTCATAGCACATCAATCTCTTTCAGGATATTGTTTTATTCATATTACCCATCTTAATGGAGTCATTGACATAAATCTGATCTCATCTGATCCACAAGCTAAGCCTGCAGACTGCATGGAAATACTTTAAGCATGTTTATGCTCATACCATAATCTGAGTATCACACCTCAATCAGAGTAACATTAAACAAGCTAGATGAGTGTAATGTCTCTCCATCTGATATTCCAAATCAAACAGACTTTTTGAATGTCATATTTTGATGTTTAATCAGAATCTGCCAGTCTTCTGAGAGACTGTGTGTTACGTGTGTGTATGTGCCTTGGGTAAAGGTTCCTCCACGTAACGCCGTCCAGCAGATTTTGGGGTAGCTGCTTTAGATTTAGCAGAGCTGGCACTTTCTGGACGTGTGTGTTCATCTGAGGAGGACGTAGATATTTTCCTGGAGTGACCCAGAGCTGCTCCTATGAGGAGGACAGAGAGCATATTTCACTAGACAGGAATTTACAAAAGAAATAGAAAGGCTTGAAAGGCAGCAAATGAATAATGGCAGAAGTCTACAAAACATTTGAATGAGTCTGTAGCAAGCTAAATTCCTTGTAGAGAATTGTGCAGAAGAAATAAGTATCAGCAACTGCACCAAATTGCATATTTTTGCTCAGTTTAAATAAAAGGCAGACTTTTTCCTTAACAAAAACACTTTTTTAATTTAAAAGTGTTTAAAAAGTGTTTTTTTTTTTTACATGTTTACAGGGTTAAGTAATAGGCTTAAGTGAATCGACCTTTTTCAACCGAGTCCATGGTGTCCATCAGAACTATCTTCACGTCACTGAAGAGAGTGTCCTCGTCTGCATCTGCTGTGACTTTCACAAGAATATTCTGCTGGCCACCAAACCATTTCTCCAGTTTTGGCCATGTTTCATGAAAACCACTAATTCTGTAAAAAAAACAAAAAACAACACATAAATCCAAACTTCTCATTTTGTGCTTCACAAAATCTGTCTAAGAAAATCTGAACACCACAACATATTTCTTTATGTGGAAAAGCATTTAATGCAAAGAAAAAAGTAGGATGGAATTAGATTTTATTCAGTGGGACTTGACTGGATCATGTAATGTTATACTATTTTCCAGGACAAAATGACATCACTCCAAAAGAAAGGTCACTTCCTTCCTGTGGAATAACATGCACGGATGAATCATGGAAGATCACTCCAGAAACACCCACAGTAGTAAATAGAGTCAGTGTGTTGATAATGTTGGACAATTTGTTGACAAGTGACCTTCATGTAACAAAAAAAACACACATTTTAAATGGTATTAAAGGGTTCAGTATTAGTACATTTATTTTTAAGGGAAAATAAACCATGTTAAATATTAAAAGACAGTCTTTAAATTAAGTTTATTAAAAATAATAAATACCTGTAGAACGTCTCATATGAGATTAATACTTCTTGTACTCCAAAAGCAGGTTTTTGACATTACTTTGATTATCTTTTTTCCAATAGGCATTGCACTTTTCTGCTTGTTTTACAGTATTCATAGTTCTAGTAGAGTGTGGATTTTTTATTTTATTTCATTTCTATTGGGGCCAAACTACTCGCCCTCACGGGGAATTGTGGGTTTGACAGTAGATTGGAGAAAGCTTTGAGAGCAGTCGAGAGCTTCCAAGAGTTGTGAAATTCTCAACTGGCAAATGACAAACAAAAATGTTGGGGTGTAGTATATCACTTTCATTCAGATTTCAAATGCGGTTTGAATGCGTTCATTGTGTCTGGACTGGCTGTGTTAACAAAAGTGCATTAGCTTTTGTGTATTTGGGGATTACAAAATCAAGTTTGCATCTTTCCAAATGTAATTGTGTATATACTGTATATACTGGACATGATGAAAACAATAATAGGTTATGCACATTTACTACAATGTGTTCACACACCTGTGCTGTATCTGTTTCCTCCCCAGGCTTTTATCATCAGACAGGGATGCTGGATCTAGTGTGTCCACATCTGTCATACACGTCTTTTCTTCTGGAGCATCTCTGCCATCCCTCTCCTGCTCTATAATCTCCCCGTCTACTAATAGGTGAAGATCACACAGCTTTCTTATTATTTCATAGTAAAACAACAAAGACTGTCATGCTGGAAAGAACAACTAATGCTAGAGACTGTGAGATTAACATTTACTGTAGCAGTACAACGGTAACTGACCGGGCTGATGAGCGGCTCGCTCCAGAACCTGCTCATCTGAGATGTCCAGCAGCACCACTAGGTCCAGTGCAGGGGATGGAGGAGGTGGATCTTTAGGATGTGTTTTTGTCTCAGCCTGATCAGATTCAGTCCCGTTCAGAGCTTTCTCCAGCATCTGAGCCTGACTGATGTCCACAGGGAACCCGTCCAGAATCCAGCCGCTGTCAGCAGGGATGTTCCTGAAGAGCATGACGGAAGGGAATCAGAATGATTATTAGTGCACAAAATAAATCATCGTTTTTCATGTGCATCAGCTATGATGTAGTTAACGAAACGCATAAAATAAACATACCTGAAATAAAATAAAACATTTAAAAAAATTATATTTTATTTCACCTAGTTTCCAAAGCAAGATTTCCCATTTAACTGTAGTCTAACTTAAAGTGCTAAAATAACTCTTAACTAAATCAGCTAATCGAATAAATAAAAATTACTTAAAACTATAGAAACATACTGTATCAAATAAAACTAGTAAAACACACAAATAGCAAAACTACAAAAACTACAATAATATATCTATTATACTAATATAACACTGATGTGCAGTGTTAAAAGAAAAAACATTTTATTTACATTTTTGTATAAAATGTAAATAAGTAATTTATAGATGCTTAAAATAAAACAATAAAACAAGTAAGGTGTGGAGACTAAGCTCTTTACCTGATAGCATCCATGATGATGTCAACCAGGAGTTGATCAGGAACAGCTTTGCCTGTCCTAAGAGCCTGCTCTACTGCTGCACCACGCTGCGCTCGCAACGACCACTGCAGAACAGATCACAGTGCACCATGAACCATATCAAAGAGCTCACCGCTGCTAGATACACAGAGGAACACAGAGTTCACATGGAGAGAGGCTTTGAGATTGCCTTTACCTTTTCTTTGTCCTCTTTTTCGAGAAGTCCAGATGTCTGAGGTCCTGATGTAAGACACAGAAGAGTTGATGCCCATTAGAATTTGACTCGAGTGAGCATTTTCATAGTAAATAATGGTCTTTATTGGGTTTTTGGTAAAAGGCCATTTATAGAAAACCATATGAAAAAAAAAAAAAGAATGAAAGAATGCACTAATATGTGGTTAAATCAATTAATAGAAATGTACATAATAAATTCTGAAATAAATGTAAGAATAAGTGTAATCAATTAGCAAAGGAAAAAAAATTTTTTAAATACCCCAGGGAGTCTTATAGTTAGCTAAATTATTAAATGTTTCTAGAAACACTTGGTCCTCTATGGGTTGCATAACATCAAATTAATAAATATGTGATTTTAAAACATTTATAGAAATAAACAAATACACTACCTTTCAAATGTTTGAAATTCGAAAGACTTTGTAAAATTTATGAAAGTCTCTTTTGCTCACCAGGGTTGCATTTATTTGTTCAGAAATGCAATAAAAACAGTAATATTATGAAACATTATTACAATTTAAAATAACTGTTTACTATTTGAATATATTTGAAAATATAATTTATTCCTGTGACGCAGTCCTGTATTTTCAGCATCATTACTACAGTCTTCAGTGTCACATGATCTTCAAAAATCATTCTAAGACGCTGATTTGCTGCTCAAGAAACATTTCTGAAAACAGTTGTGCTAGTTCGTTATTTATTTATTTTGGAAACCATGATAGTTTTTTCAGGATTCTTTCATGAAAATTCAAAAGAACAACATTTATTGCAAATTGAAATCTTCTGTAACAATATAAGTCCTTATTGTCATTTGTGATCAACTGAATCCTTGCTGGAAAAAAAGGACTTTTGAATAGTACTGTAAATAAATAAATAATATTTCCACAAACCTGATTCTAGAGGAGATGATTTCTCCTCCTCTTCTTCTCTCTGAGACTGCTCTGTTGGAGAACCATCCCTCTCCAATTTCATCTGAGCATGGCAAATACAATGTTACAATATACATAATGAAATAAATTAAGTGATTGCACAGAAAACAGTAAGTCACACATAACATAAACTACCGTATTTTCCAGACTATAAGTCACACTTTTTTTCATAGTTTGGCTGGTCCTGCGACTTATAGTCAGGTGCGACTTATTTATCTAAATTAATTTGACATGAACCAAGAGAAGTGAACCGAGAGACATGAACCAATAGAAAACATTACCGTCTCCAGCCGCGAGAGGGCGCTCTATGCTGCTCAGTGCTCCTGTAGTCTACACTGAAGACATAGAGCGCCTTCTCGCGGCTGTAGACGGTAGTGTTTTCTCTTGGTGCTTGGTTCTAAATAAATGCGACTTATAGTCCGGTGCGACTTATATATGTTTTTTTCTTCATCATGACGTATTTTTGGACTGATGTGACTTATACTCAGGTGCGCCTTACAGTCCGAAAAATATGGGTAATCCAAAAATATTGTCAGACCTGCTGCATGCTACTAGAAAAACTTGAGTCTTTACTTCAGATTAAATATTCCTGACCTGTGACTCTTTTTGGCTTTCACTCACAGCCTGTTTTTCCTGCTGATAGGCTGAAAGAGCATCCTGGATCAAAGAGTTGGCTGAGAGCACATAGAGGCCAAGAGCTGCTTCCCAGAGAGGAACAAATAATAGCAAGTGTGGAGAGTTAGTTCATATTCTGACATGATGAAGCATATTCATTCAATATAATGAAGCATCATCTCCTACCGTTGCTGATTTTGGCGAGGCAGGTGGTTTTGCCCGAGTAGGATTTTCCCAGCATGCACGCTCTGATGGTGAAACGAGGAAACAGAGGAGGAGGAGTGCTGATGCTGAGTGGGACAATCATGCTCTGTAGACGGCTCAACACATGATCCAGAATATCATTTAGTGGAGGAGCTTGACTCTCGCCGTCTTCAAGCCAAACCCACTCGCCCTTCATGGCCTGAAGCACACAGACAGAAAGACACATCTGCATTAGACTTGCACAGACATGTAAACTAATCCATCCCTCAACTGTTTCATAAGCAGGCTTCAAGTGGTTTTCACTTATGAATTATGATACACAAAAAGATCTAATATATTAGAGCAGAGTTTCCCAAATAGGGCTTTGCAAGGAAACTGGGTTTATGAGTTCATGAAAGGCTAATAATTAATGATATATAATTTATAAATTATAAAATAGTCATAAATGATGTGATTCAATGTGTTTATTTGATGGAAGATTTGAAGATGCAAATACTTTGCATCAGTCAGGTTCAAGCTCCAGTAACTCGGTATGTCCTTACCACATACTCGTTGTAGTCTTGATTGTTGAGTATTTGGAGCTTCTCCAGCTCAATGATCTGCTCTGGTGTGGGGTCAGCAGGGGTGGGATCCACACTGGCCACTTCATACAGCGGCTTACCGTTGAAGAACAGCTCCATCCACTCCTGCATCAGCTTCACTGGTATCAGACTGAGAGAGAGTGAAGATAAAGAAAAGACGATCATTTTTATTATTATTTTTATCTATCATATCTCCAGATCAGAACATTAGAATGATTTCTGAAGATCATGTGACACTGAAGACTGGAGTAATGATGCTGGAAATTCAGCTTTGCCATCAGAGTATATTACATTTGAAAATAAACCCAAATAGAAAACAGTATTATATTATTTCAAAACATTACTGCTTTTACTGAAATAAACTTTTACTGACTCAACATTTGAACAGTCGTGTCCATTTAAAACAAATGCAGCAAAATATTATTTTTATAATGCACTACAAAGGTAGTCTACATAACACATTATAACTTTTATTTCAATATATCTATTGTCTTTTATTTGCTGTTTATTAGAGTGATGGGGAAATAAATACTTGGCTGTGAGGAGCCGATATTCTCCAGCTTTGGTTGCCAGATCGACAATCTGTTCCAGAATTCCTCTGCAGATGTCAAAGTGTTTGCGATAGCGAGCTTGAGCGCGCTCTGCAACTAGCTGTTTGTGTAGCTCACGCTGGATGCTGATCTCTTCACTGCGCTCGAGACGTTCCTGTTGGGAAAGAACCTGAACAATGGCAATGATGGGACATCATCAGGACCACTCAAACTTTTTCTGATACCGTGTGTGTGTGTGTATGAACTCTCACAGCTTCTCTGTCCAAGGCCTCTTGGAAGTCTCGAAGCCGTCTTTCCTGGTACTGTCTCTCTTGGAAGATGCGGTTCTGTCGCAGTACCTCTTTCTGCTGTTTGATTTGCATCAGCTGCACAGTGATCCTCTTCTCCTGCTGCGTCTGACGCATCAATCGACCGACCATCTGTTCCTCTCGTAATACCTCCTGCAGAAAGAAAAATCAACACTGCTTTTGACATTCATCCATTAAGCATTACTGAAAAGTTAAGTATGTGTTTTTTGTTATCATATTTGATACATCAGACTTTTATGGCTCATACAGTATGAAATAATAATGAGAATATGGAGGTCATACTCGGAGGTGGAAAAACACCTACATTTTATCCAAATTTGCAATTTGATGCAGACACTGATATTTATATGGCAAAAAAGTAAGATGACATTCTGATGAAATGTAATGTCAATTTGATATTTATAACAATACAGCAAACTACTTACAGTACATCAAATGCATATAAATATCAGTTGTCACTTTATATGTCTTCTTGATTATGAAGTTAGAACCTTTAATTTAAATTTAAATGCTTAAAATACAACAGGTTTTTCAGCAAAGTTTTGATGGTATTTATAAATTAGAGGCCTTAGCTTGTGTATCATACATGATACAGTAGGTTTTAGGAGCCGGTGGTCACCTGCTGAGCTTCATGGGCTTGTAGTTGCTCCATCAGCGCACGGCGTCTCCGCATCTCTCTCTGTTCTCGAGCAGCAGAGTCTTCCTCCAGGCGCTGACGGATGCTCTCGATGTACTCCTTGTTCCACTGTTCTTTGTCAGCTGTGCTCATTGGCTGGGTCACACGACCACTGTAAATCCAAGTACAGCTCATCATACCAAATTCTCCAATAATCAAGAATGTTTTTGACAGTTCTGTGTGAAATAAGACTTAAGGTCTGTGAGCGGTGTGTTGGCCTGCTTTTGTGCATTTATTGTTTGTATTCCTAGATTTTCAGTGTTATGCAAACAGACCTGTAAAGAGAGGCTCCAGCTCCAGCTCCAGCAGGAGAAATCCTCTTCTGGTTCTTCTCAAACTGAGCTATCTCATGATGAACATACTGGAAATCACACTGCATCTTAAAGAGTGCTCACTAAACACAATCAAATCCTGGCAAAACAACCTTTTACTGTATATTGTTTTTAATTCCAATCCCATCCAGATTTAACATTTGTCATTCCATAATTAAAAAGAAACAAGAAATAACCTAATGGTCATTTTTATTACTTTAATGCAAAAGAGATATCCTATTTTAATGTATTTATTTTAATGTGTTTTTTTATACTATTATAGTATTTATGTTCAGAATTGCATTTATTTTTATATTTGCAGTTTGCATTTTCATTTTAACATTTATATTTAGCTTTAATACATTTTTAATCAATTTGATATACTTTTATAGTATTTATTAATATTTAGAATTTGCTTATATTTTTTATGATTTTAGTAATTTTTCAACTTCAAAATTAGAAATGCAGTCTCGGCAAATAACTGAAATAAGTTTCAGTTTTTTCAATCAAATATTTATATTTTATTTCAGAATTATTTCAATGACCGAAAACATTTTTTTTAATAGTAATATTTTTAGTTAACAATGAAAACACAGCTATACTGTAATGTGCAGCATAATTTAATTGCTTAATTATCATGAAAATAATGTCAAAAGTGTAAAAGTGTTGTTCACCTCAACCTGTTGTTTTCTGCGAAACTGAAGCTGTTTCTCAGAAGCTCTTGACGTGCGAGTGTGTGGAGGTTTGGGGATCTGCACGATAGCCGACTGAATCTGAATCATGATCTCATGCTGTTTTCTGCGTGCCTGCCGATGCTGACAAACAACAAATCATACTATCAGTCTCAGCCTACACGATCACAAGCTGATTCACCAGTCGATGCACAGTAAAGCACAGAGGGCATAAGAGAAGTAATGTTTCAATACCCCCAATAACAGTTTGATGCTACTGAATAGAAAGTTACACCTTCTCAATGTCCCTCAGCCTCCTCTCCTCCTGCCGTTTGAGCCGGTCCTCCTCCTTCAGCAGTTCAGCCATGACCGAGCGGTTGTACATGTCCTGCCCTCTTTTATGGAAGCGTTTTGCGATCTTCTGCATCTTCAGATCTGTTTCACGTTTCACCACCGTCTTCAAGCGCTGTGAGACAAGCATGCAGGTCCAAACATGCTGTGTTTGTAAAGCTAACCAAAACAAGAACTAACTAATCTACCAATTACAACAATGTGGCTAAAGCAGCTTACTACTTTGTCAATAAAAAATGGATTATCAGGTTAGCTAGATAATAAAGTTAAGAGTTTAAATGGTGTAGTGCACTACCATAACCACCAGGGCACTATAGCAGCCCAGAGGGAGATAGATTTGACCTTGTAGGACTGCATCACCTCAGTATAGATGCTGTTCTCTATGCGGTGCAGTCGGGCCGTGGCTGCAGGCTGCATGACCTCCAGGGCTGTGGCAGTGAGGCCTGATCTCTTCTTCTTCTGCAGCTGGATGTAGAGCTGGTAGAGCAGATGTGTGGCCGCACCCTGCCTGCCCTGCATCACCGCTTTGGCCATGGCCAGGTCAAAGGGCACGCCCAGCAGCTGCAGGGTGGGCTCAATGCGGGTGAAGTTATTCAGCTTCGCATTCGCCGAGCTGTGGAATAACAATTTAATAAATTACAATGTCTTTGTCTGGCTATAACATTCAAATACGATTTCTTTCATGGGATTAATAAAGTGTCTGTCTGGATGAATCTCACAAAAACATGCCAAAACAACAAAATCTATCTATCTATCTATAACGTTACCTCTGTTTGGAGAACAGATGAAAGTCGTCCTGCAGCTCATATCTGTGCAGGATCTCTCCTAACAGATAACCGTTTGCAAAATCCCTGGTGAACGAATAGGGCTCTAAAATAAAACGTATAACATTCACAAGACGAATAAAACGGCCGCAATTGTTACCTGTTACGCTAGTTTAGCACATTAAATATTCACATGCTTGATTGGATAATGCGCGTTAATCCGTTTCCTAAAAGCTATTACTTGACAAACAAACACTTACCAATGACTTTTGACAGCCGAAGCTCTATATTCAGCCACTGGCAGATTATGTCTGACATTCTGAAGGTTTAATTTCAGTGTCTGTGTAACGTTAAATGTAAAGATAATCTATACAGCTGTCTAGATCATATTGTTTTGGGGAGTGTCTCATTTTGGCGTGGTGTTGTCACAGCAACCGAACTACAGGCGCTGCGCTGAGCGCTGAGGTCCAACCAATATTTGCTGAATGGAATGCACGGCAGACTGGATGTACCTTGTGAACTAGATTTCCCTCGTTTGTTTTTATTTGATAAAAAACGGTAAAATAAAATAAAAATATAAACCTGCGCATGTTTGCCCATTTTTAAATAAACATCTTAAACATATAGACAAATTTTAAATAAGTTTTAATAAATGCATATCTTAAATATATACGTACATTTTGACATAAACTCGCAATTCTGATAAAAAAAAGGCCAGAATAGAAAGTGGGGAATCAGAAATCTGAGTTTATTCTGACATTTCTGAGTTCAAAACTCGGAGTTTCGCGAAATAACACGTCATAGATAGCTTTTTTATTTTTTGTATTCCAGGCCTTTACTCGATTTGAGCCAAATTATGAACTCAAATACTAATCTTAGACTCAATACTTATTACTGAATATGAATTTCATTTTAATAAAACGTATTATTCCTGGTGTTTAAAAAAAGTTAACTTTAATTAAAACATCAAAATTCCACCATCCCCTAAGGAAATATTAAACTACGTGTTTTATTAAGTAAAGGAGAAAGCCCTTAATAAAAAATAAAAAAACCGCATTATATATATATATATATATAACCCCGTAAATGTGAGAATCATCTAAGTAGAGAACTGCAGGAACATGTTGCGAAAGCATTAGCCCCAGTATAACAAGTGAAGGGTGAAAGCTGTGCTGGGTTTCTAGAAGTGAAAACGAGGACAGCTGACCTACATAGATGCTCCTTTACCAGAACTGCTGCCATCCAGTCTGGAGAAAACAAAAGCTTTTTCTGCACATAACAATGATCAGGGCCATTTCAGACTGGAATAAGGGGAAAATGGAGTTGAGAGGTTCAGAAAAACATTACCAGGGGAATTACTGACAAAGCAAATATTCCCGAACTTATCGCATACAGATTTCTCAATGCAGTTACAAAAGCAGTAATATGCAATGCAATGTCCAAAAGCAAAATAATCAGAAAAACACACTGGATTTATTTTTTCAGGATTTATTGTCTCTAATAATACAGACTAGTTGATATTCTGTTAGTGTATTAGCAACAGTGTAATAGAAGCTCAGATGCCTGCATACATCTTGATTTTTTTCTAAATGTGTTTACACAATCATATATGGAAGTAATTCATATTCCTCATTCATAGCTCCTCTCTTCCTCTCTCTGAACACTGAATGTGGAATCTGTCATGCATACAAAGGCAATAATATTATCGCAATATTAACTGGGGTGCAATATTCCCATCTGATGATCTTCATGCTTAAGAGAAAAGCTTATTTACATCAGTGTCAACAAGCTATTTACATTAACGCCTCATTTATGTAGTGTGACATCCTACTGATCTCTCATCTTAATTGAATTCGGAAGTTGCTCAAATCTAATTTAGAAAAATGAAATGCCCTGTTCAGACATTATATAGAAATTTTATATATATAAATCAGATTTGGACAACTTTTTTCCTGTAATGAGACAGCCTATAACATTGGCTCATTTTCCATTTATACTCCTAATAACTAGCTCATCTTGGCTATTATAAAATCTAAATCCTAAGCGAAGGCTTTCGAAGCATATTATTCAACAGTTAAAAAAAACTAAAACATTGCATACGCATTGACATTTGTATATAATACATTCATACAAGCAAATAAAAAAATAAACATTAGTAGGCTTTTTTAAAAGATCTCTACACATAACTGAAAAAATGACATATTAGTAACTTATTTCAAAAAAATAAAATATGTTTCACAGTAGTGTTTAAAGCTTAAGCAACAGTAGATGCTGACCTCTCTCATATTTCTTCACAATCTCATTCTTAATGTTCATCTAATGCCCTTTCAATCACACACCACATTAGGAGTTTAATGACTGCTATCTGATGCTCTTCAAAGTCGACATGAAATTGCATTGCGACCCATTTATTTCCACACTATGATGTTCCATAGTGAAATGAGATACTGAACACAAATAAAATGCAGGGAGGGGGTTGATTTCTTCCAGCAAACATAGATTAGATGGTGCGCAGTGGGAGTTTCATAACTAGCGGTTTAGTTTCTTATCTTCTGATTTCATGTCAACTTTCATCATTCATTCTCACTGTAGTGACAAGCATCATGTCGTCCTGATGTGACGTATCTGTTGTTCTGACTGCTGCACAAGGTTTTGGAGGACTAGCGAGATGCACAGTGCTCAGAAAAAGGCCTTCACAGTAACATTAGATACATTTCTCTTATATATCTGTATGCTCGATTGATAAAGTCCAATCTAAAGGAATAGCAGGTCCTTCTGATCTCAGTAATTTACCCTGTGGTCCATGTGGGCCCATTATCCAAGGAAACTGTTTTGAAAGAAGGTGCTGTTCTTTGTGAAAAAAACAAACAAAACAAAACAAAAAACGAAGCTCCCGAGGCACTGTGGTTATTTTAAAACCATAATCTCTGGACACAAGACATATCATCATCCTGGACAGAGGCATCTATGATTAGATACATAGTTGAGGTCATACTGGGAGTATTATTATTACGTTAGAGTCCAATATATTCATCAGGTGTGAAATACAACGATGCATTCATAAAACTAAAAGGTGCTTCACATGATGTACGGATAATGCCAAATTCATTAAATGTCACTGACCTTAGGAAAGCAAAAATGAAAAAACTAAAAAAATTAGTCTTTTATCTTTCCGCCTGGATTATTAGACCAAGAGCAAAGATTTTTTGGTTAATATTTTGAAGAGAATAGGGCTGCACAATTAATAAAAAAGAAAAAAGAAAAAGGAAAGGGAAGTTGAAATTTCCAAACTGAAAAGGCTTGTAGTTTAATGTTAAAAAATTAAGACATTTTTGTAACAACTGTACTGTAAAATAATATTTTTTATTTTTAAAAGTGAAATATTACAATAATACTATTTGTTATTTTCTTTAAAATAGTGATAATAATAATTATCATTAAAATTAAACAAATTTTATTAGTCTCACTGCTACATAATAAATTTTCGGCCAAATGGTGCAGCCCAACAAACAAAAACAGCAAACAAAAAACAAAAACAAACAAAAAAAACAATTAGATTTTATTCCCAAAATTGTGCAGCCCTAGCAGAGAAGTTAAGCTGACTGAGCGTCAACCACAAATCAAAAGTACACACAACTAGCTAGCTGCATCACGATTAACAGTAACGGTGTGTTTACATGCATCTTACACGGACTGACGATGTAAGATCATGAAAACACTTTAACAGCCATTTTCCTTAAAATGTAAAAAAGGTTTAAGAAAAATCAGAGATGCATATTTCTCCCATTTTACTTTTGTTCTGTCAGCTTATTCAATGTGCATGGGTCTGTTTACACAGACAGCGAGACTCGAGAAGCTGTTGCTTGAAGCTACATATCATTTTTTTTAAATCACCTGAAAGCGGCGCAGCTTTGAGAACAAGTCTTAAGTGCACTGGTTTTGATCTTTTTAAATGCATATCTAAATACGTTTCACTGGCAGAGAAATGTGTGAATAAATAGTCAATCATCGTAGGGGGCCATTTACACAACAAAGTTCAGCTAAAAATGAGTTTTGCCTGTTCGTACATTAAACTTTTTAAAAATGCAAATTACTTTTTTTTTTTCGTTTTTGACTACATCGTTGTTGTGTAAATGTAGCCTTAGGCTGCTGTTTGGACCTCCTACTGCTACAAAACTGTTAGTAAAATTAGGACTGAAAAAAGCAGTGAATGTTGCACACAATATAATGCTGTAAGGGTGAAAATGTACTGCGATCACTCCAATAACACTGCAAGAAAGCGGTACGAACACCATCGTAAGAATAGAAGCGACGTTCCTACACTAAAACGTGATACTGCTCTGAGCGAGCGCGAGAAGATAAGACCACCTTCAGCTCTTCAGTAGTACTTCACCTGTCTGGTCAGTATCACAAGTCCTTGAGAAACAGTAGTGACGGTGATTATGTAAATGTGAGCGATTTCCAGGAAGGGCACAAACCCTAAAACGAACTGAAAACATCCTCCTAAAAGTGAACGGCACAAACGAACGCAAAAAATAAAAGCTAGTGCGTTCTCAGGATTTTCCAGAGAGAAAATTGTGGAACCAGGTGTTTGAAGGCTGTGGTTTCTCTTCAGATGATTCTGGGATGAGGAACTGGGATGATGTGACCGACGTAGGGCTGCCAAGGGAACCGCTAAAGTTTTCCGCCTCTGGAGAATCCAGCTGCCAGGAACACTGGGGTTTGTAGCCTGCATTCATTCCATCGTCTTGGAAGTCGGCTTCGAATTCCATTTGGGACTCAGGCGGAGCCGCGACAGACTGCATTTGAGGCCTGTAACCTCCGCCACTGCACGCCCCCTGCGAGGGGGTGGGGCTCTGGATGCCTGCGTAGGTCACTTCAGTCTGCGTGGAGCCCACCGAGACGGTGGAGGAACCAGAGGAGTCTGAGACCTGGTTACTGTGAGAGCCGTCACCAACCACCTGGTTGTAGTATCTCAGCAGGGCCGGTTCATCAGAGTCAGTGTCGACCTCGACGTTGTCGTTCTCAGACTCCTCCTCTTCCTCTGGGACCGGGAACAGGCCTTCTTTAGTAAAATCCCACCCTGGACTCTCCTCAATGTGGACCAGACTGTGAGGAGAGGGCTTCACATCCAGAGGACCCTAAACACAAACAACAGCAAAGCATTTGAGGAATCATTTGTGTTAGTATTATTAAGTTTTCAGAAATAGTAAAAGTGACTCCTGTCTTAGCAAACACTAATAAAGAAAGGTTTTACCTGTGGGGAGGACCAGTCTCCGGGTACTTTAGGTCCAGGGATTTCAGGATAGAAAGCTTTCTTTACCCTGGAATTACAGAAAACCATAAAGGCAACTGATTTACAGCAATGTTGCTACATTGTGTGTGTTGTATAACTAAAAATCTGATAACTAAAGCTGATAAACAAAATGTTTAAACATTTACTTTAATTGAAATAAACATAAAATAAAAAATATATTTAAAAAATCAGTTTTATTTAAATTTCAATCTAATTTTCTTTCAGTTTAAACTGAAGTACTAAAATTTATCAAACTAAAACTGAAATAAAAATGAATTTAAACTAAATAGACAAAAAAACTAACTCAAAAACAAAAAAAAAACATAAAAATAAAAAGGTACATTTTAATAAACACTAGATCTAGTTAACACTGACGGGAGAACACAATTGTAGCACACATACTATCAAGCCATTTTGGTCAAAAATAACTTGATTTAGTGGATTTCTAGAAAATTATTTAACTTGATGGAAATGCTATTAAAGCACAACAGTCTCTCTTCTTGTAGCAACAAAAGCTAAAAACTTAAAACTTATTTTATTTCAGTTAGTTGCCAAGGCAATACAATTTTATTAAAATTACTAAAACTGAAATTAAAATGGACGAATTTAAAAAACTAAAACAACTAAACATGAGGAAAAAAATGCAACAAAATTACTAAACATTAAAATGGACAATATCATATTAGAAACGAATTCAAATTATAATAATCAGTATATTTTGCTAAAATAACATTGACTTGTGATCAGTAAGACAGAAACAATAGTCTGTTGTTGTAGCTCATACTGTAAGCCATTTAGGTTGAATTGATTTGATTTAGTGGGTTTTGGAAAGTATTTAACTTAATGGAAATGCTTTTAAAGCACATTAATAAAGTCCTACCACTCTCTCTTCTTGTAGCAGAAAATGCTGATGAGGATGAGACAGCAGAACATGATTCCCAACGGCACAAGAATGCCAACCAACAACATGTCAGCAGCTGGAAGAAAACAGAAAAGCAGGAGTTTAGGAGAACTGTATAATCTGCAATACCAAAACAATCAAATCTAAACGACAAAGTTAGTTGTTCTATATTAATGTAAAAAATAAAAAAAGTAATCCATTAATGAGTGTTGACTTTGATATCTTATTAGCTACAGAACAATGACACAATATTTGAAGCAATTTCATAATTTCTTACTGTTCATCTCCATTTTAATGGCCACAGTGGCCCCTGCGTCCTCCCCAGCTGAGGTGTAGGCCTTCACTACGAACTTATACGAGCTCAGAGACAAACCCTTCACCCTGTACGACTGCACATCGGGGTCAGAGATATTATCTAGAAACACAACATCACAATTATTACAATATATAAACTATGAGATTTACATAATTACAAATTTTTTATACATGTTTCAGAGTGCTTACCGATGAGATCCAGATGTGCAGCATTTGCCAGGTAGATGGTGTATCCGCGTATGAAGCCTCTCTGGTGTTCCATCGCCGTGGCTTTCCAAGACAGCAGCACATCAGAGCCAGCCTGATTGGGTAACAGATCGCTGACCGGCTGTGAAGGAACTACAGAAGAAAACAGTCCAAATCTAGCAGTCATTTATATCCTCTGACATCATCAAAAATTTTAATCCATGTCTGCCAGCCTTGAAGTCATTGATAGGTGAGTGTACTCCTAAAAGTTGACAAAATAATCATTGCAGATGCTGTATAAATATGAGCATGCTCAGGGTAGAAACTAATTTGACTGTTCAATTCAATTCAATTCAAGTTTAAATAATATGCTATCTAAAATTAAATGTCTCCTATACCTTAGCTATTAATATCTAAATATTCATATTTTCTTGTTTGTTTAATATTTAATAGTAGCAGATTTAGTAACTAGTATAGTAGTAGTAATAATAATAATAATGCTGTCCCCTTTTCCATCCATCCTGTGGATATAAAGGTAGGGTTTGTTTTATTCATTGTGTCCCCATTGGTGATATTTCTTATTTTAATGTTCTTAGTAATAAGAGTAATGATAATAATTATTATTGTTATTGCTATTGTCATTATATTGCTATATAATTACAACCTATTTGTTTCAAGTCGTGCAGCCCTACAATCAATCACACATCTGGGGTCAGATGTATAAACTTTGCCTCAACAGTATGTTAAGAAAGTGTCTTAATAACTAGAAGTTATTTTAAGAGTAATCAGTCTTATTTTTGAATTCAACTAATCTACTCTTTTATGCAACTGAATTAAAAATATCATTATTTGATGACTAACTTGTAAGACTAGTCTAAAGCTTTTATGCAACTGGCCCATGGATATATATATTTTTTATTATTATTATTAAATTGCTGGATTAACTTTTCCAGTAAATACATGAATACAATATTCACATAAGCAATGTTTGTGTTTTACAGAGAGCTACCATTCAGTTGCCACTGCAACAAGATTAATGGTTTGCTAATATTTTATTAATGTTGAGGAGTGACCT
This sequence comes from Carassius gibelio, assembly GCF_023724105.1. Lineage (NCBI taxonomy): Eukaryota > Metazoa > Chordata > Actinopteri > Cypriniformes > Cyprinidae > Carassius > Carassius gibelio. The sequence goes on along the minus strand of NC_068400.1, from coordinate 12,533,299 downwards.
GTAAACAGAGCAATGCTGTGGAATTCACAGTAAAGGCCCTACTGTATGTGTGAAAGTGCTTTATGAGCGGTGAACAGCAATGCTTCTCTTACTCATCTCCTGTGAGTATCCCTGCCATCTCTGCAGAAGCGTAGGAGCGCCGGTCGAGAGAGAGTACACGGATACGGTGTACCTCACTCCTGCCACCAGAGAGTCTGAAATCAGCAGAAACTAATAATCAGCTGAGTGCACTGAGAATACATGCAGTCATGGTGTAATCAAAGTGTGAAGAAATAGGTTTCCAATCCTAAGATCCTGCAGCATTTGAGTGCAAATGTTTAATTATTTTTTTATTTTTATCTATGCAATGCCATTCAGGTATTATTAAGTAAGTGTTCAAGTACTTTGAAGAATCACTGTATTAAGACTGTACACTGTGTAGGAATTTAAAAGCCTCACCTGAGTTCACTGTGAAGCTGCTGTCTGATTCTGGAACTTTCTTCCAGTCAACGGTACAGAGTCCACTGCAGCCGGTCGGGACCCACTCCACAGCGTACCCGCTGCTCGCATTGACATGAGGCTGCCAGGAGAGGACAAATGATCCATTTGTGCCGAGCAGCTCAGACTCAGACAGCTGGGAATCTACAGGAAAGGAGAGCACAGAGAACACATGGAGCTCAACACTAGTCTGAATTAGCTGCCCTGTTGTTTATTACAGCTATCAATGCATTGAAACAGTAAACTGTGATATAAAGCAATTAGAGCTAAAGTTCCACTAAAAAAAAAAATTACTTTAATAACAAATAATTTGAGTAACTTAACAGTTATTTAGTTTAATTTATTTATTTAAATTCAATTTACACATAAAATAGCCATTAAGAATTCTTTCTTGGATTATTTGTCATTTTTCCATTTATCTACTGATAAACTGTGAAATAGAGTTCAAGTAAACCTAAGCATGTGACAATTCTGACCAGTCAGAAAACACACACGATAAAGTCAAACCGTTCCAGGCCTGGTTTCATAGACAGAGCTTAGCCTAAACCAGGATTCGGCCATAGTTCAATTAGGAGATTTAAGTAATTTTTATAAACATGCCTTAGAAAAAAACATTATTGGTGTGCATCTTGAGACAAAACAAAGGCACTGATATATTTTAAGATCAGTCAGTACAAGTTTCTTTCATTTGAAACAACAGACTTGCATTTTAGTCTAGGACTAGGCTTAAGCCTTGTCTGTGAAACCGGGGATTAATGTCAAAACAACCATGTTACATTTTTTAATGACAAATGTACTAAACATTTATTTTACATTTTTAAAATGTATTTACTCTAACCCCATTTCTTTTTTAAATAAATGGGTTCTTAAAAATAATAATAGAATTATTATTATTAATTATGCTTTTAATAATATTATTATTAACACAGAATTAAAAACTGTACTTTTTTAAAATTGTTTTATATTATTAAAGAACAAAATACATGCAATATATAAAAATTACTTATATTATTACTGCTTACAAATACTTATATATAAAAATAAATTTAAATATATTAATTTATAATAGGTGTGTGTGATTTTTTTATTATTATTAATAATAATAAAATAAAAACAACAACAACAAATAACACAAATACATATATACAGACACACTGTATATGTGTGCAGAAGTATAATAAATAGATTCAAACTGGTTATAAGTTTATTAGCATCTAAATATATTTATATAAAGTATATACATTTTTTTTACTTTATATAATAAAATGTATAGAAAAACATCAATAGGACGCACAAAACAAAAGCAGCTGAAGAATGAGATGGCTCCCTGTACCTGCTCTGTATGCTGGGGTGCTCCCAGTGGAAGGCTCAGAGAGACCAGCTGGGTTTCGTGCTGCCACGGCAACGGTGATGTCACTGCTGTTGTTAAGGATGATGGGATAGCTGAAGTTCCAAGGAGGAAGAGAAACCGGTGCCTCCTCGGCTGAGCTCTGAGAAACCTCGTAGGCGACTAATGCACCGTGACTTTTTCTCACGGACAGAGGCTGAATGAAAAGAGGCACATGACACCGAGCTTATTTATAAGAATAACATATTATTCAATTTTATGGGTTCAGTCACATTTCATATCCTAGATGATGGCAAACGTAAAGCTGCTCTTACTTTCCAAAAAACACGTCCTGTGTTACTGCTGTCCATCCAGATCCAGATATCAGGAGCATCAGGACCTGAAAATAAACTCGGTTACAGATCTATATAAAGTTAATATATAATAAACATAAAAAATAAGAGGAAATGATGTAGAAAAGCAAGTTATGAATGACATGAGCTAAGTGTATTGGAGTATTTGCACTGACCACTAGGCCACAGTTTGAATACAGCTGTAAATATCTGAGATGTCGTATGTGGTGAAGTAACAGACAAAGTAGACAGACTAATTTAGATGTATTGTTTAATTTTCTGTAAGTTATTTCAATACTCACGGTCCATTTTAGTGTGGATCCTGTAGGCGGCGCTCTCGTTCCCCCACTTCCAGAAACTGTGCTTGGAGCCGCAGCGCACTGTCACAGTGTAGTCCACATCTGGCCACAAACCCTCCAGAAGCACAGAAGATAAACCTGGACCACTGTAGTTACGCTACAGACACAGACAGAGAGAGAAATATACGCCTTACAAATCAGTAGCTACTTATTACATATTAGTCTTCTTACATGCAGTTTGTTATTGATGAATGAATGTAGTCAGTAACACACTTTTAAGTTTAAATCTTTATTATACAAATACATGTGCATTACTGGGACAAAGAGAAACATTTTCAGTGACTCAATACAATTTACAAAGCCATTGTATTGCTTTAGTCAACTTTCATGGTGCTTTTATTAAACTTCTTGAGTTGTGCATTTTTATTATTTTTTTGATTTGTCATGATCACTTAAGCAGTTTTCTCATGTTTTTTTTTTTTACTTGAGTAAATGACAATAAATGATGTTAGAAGTTTCATTTTTGGGTGAACTATCCCTCTAACTCCAAGACCACACCAAAAGCAAACAGGGTTCTGGGAGCTGAAAGCTGAGGAGTGAACTTACTGTGCTGTTATGTTCCTGGTCTAAGATTTGCAGCTGGCAGACCATCTCCAGCTTTTTATACGCCTCCACAGACCAGTTCCACTGCAGTGTGGCACTCCAGGCCTTGACTTCAACTGCTGTCACATTCACTGGAGCCAGCAGATGTACTGGAAGAGAGACAGCAACCATCACAAGAGTTCTCAGTCAGGAGAATATTAAGACACTCGCTCTGACTCTATTTATAATGTAAATATACTTATTGAAACAGAGCATGTATTGAAAATGCGGTACCGCGGTCAGTGAGTTGGGCTGAGTCAGTGAGCTGGACGGTTCCAAGAGGATTTCGAGCCACCAGAGTCCAGCTCTCCTCCCAGACCTTCGAGCTACACCACGATCCCTTCCTTTCATTAGCCTCCAAACAGTCCCTGTGGATAGAAATATACTTTATAAAATCACATTCATTATTTAGACTTTCATTAATTCAGACAAGAAATTGTGTGATATTTATATTAAAACATTCATGGGCATCTTTGATTAGCAATATAAATATACATGACACAAATTAAGCGGCATAACTGTTTTCAATATGCAGCAAATCAAGCACATTTAAATGATTCTGAAGGATCATGTGACATGTGGAGTAAAAGTGAAAATTCAGCTTTGCATCACAGGAATAAATTACATTTCAAAATATACTCAAACAGAAAATAGTTTTATGACAGTGTAATAATATTTCACAATATTACTGTTTTAGCGTATTTTGATCAAATAAATGCAGCCTTTGTGAGCAGAAGAAACTTCTTTTAAAACAGATTTATTAATTCCAAGTTTATGGTCTAGCCAGTACTTGTATGTACATTTATTAGTATTAATTATAATAATAAATAATTATTAAATATCTAATATTAACATATACACAATCACAATAGTTAATATCTTAACTGTTTCTATTTAATATAAAAAAACATACATAACATACAAAATGATATTGATGTAATCCCACCATAAGAAATGGTATAATAATTTTATTAGAACATTAATGGAATTCTTGGATTAGCAGTAAAAATATTCATTGCATTACACAAATATGCTTTTCCATCTCATTTAATGTGGTTTGCTGTTTGGGGATCTTTTTATGTACCGAGGACATTATGGTACCAAGAGCCAGATGGGATAGCGTGTGCGGTCAGTGGTTCTTGTGTAGTGTGTTTCTTGCCTTCCATTAAGGGTGTATTTAGTGCGGCTGCGCTTCATTCTCAAGTGAGTATCTCGTCCTTTCTTCCAAGAACATTCTGCGGATGCCAGGTCCCGCGTCTCGCAGACCAAGCCCTCATCGCCCGGCGGATCTACAGCAATTACAAACAACAAAGCCACATGCAAGTCGCTCTATTACACTGCACAGCCATCATCTAGTGCCAGTCAATACGCTAAAAATGAACACTCAAATTTCCCTGCTTTCTCAAGCTGTATGTGCATTTCACAGTGTTTATATAGCTCATATATCAGAATATTTTAGCAAACCACTTATGAAAATAAATACCATGTAGAAAAACTAAAGCCACTTTCATTCATACAGCCTTTTTCATTAAATGTGAACAGGAGATATATACATATACACACACACACATTTGTAATATTAAAATGGTTTTCTATTTCAAATAAATTCTGTTTGAATATTCTTTTGAACTTTTTATTTAATCAAAGAATCCTGAAAAAATGTAAGCAAATGTTTTGTAAATTTTAAGCAGCAACTGTTTTCAACTTTTATAGTACAGAATTTTTTGTTAACTAAATTGCCATCTTTAAAAGTTATTTCTGTAGGATCATGTGACAATAAAGACTGGAGTAATGATGCTGAAAATTCAGTTATGCATCACAGGAATAAATTATGCTTTTTTTGATCAAATAAACACTGCCTTGGCAAACATCTTAAAAAGATTTTTAAAAATCTTACCAACCATATACTTTCGAACAGTAGTGTATATAAATTAACTATGATGTATGATTTAATGATAATGTATGACATAAATTTTCTGAAATATATTTATGATAAACTGTATGAGATAAATGTCTTTATATTATAGTATTGTATATATTAGAATGAAACTCACAGCCTACAAACACCACAGCTCCTGTGAGGGTGGAGCTTTGGGAACAGCAGATCACGTTGGTGCCCGTGTTGCCAGATGCTAGCTGGTTGGTTACTGTGATGGCATACGTTCTTCTGCTCAGTCGTGTGGCGGTCATCTCCTGACGCCCGTACTTCATTTCTTTAAAATCGACCTTCTCCTTAACAATGCAGCAGAAGGTCGTGTTACTGCCCACAGGAACCACTTTATCTTGGGGAAACATGTAAGAATCCGACTTCTCAGGAATATCCGACCCTAGAGACAAAAGCATGAGATTTCATAAGTTTGGCACACGACTTTAATTTTTCTTTAGAGAGGAAGTGTTTTCTAGTGCATCCGAAGAAACAGATTATGTCCTTCCCAAGTATAGTTTTTAAAACAAGAACTCCAACTGTAAAAAGAAAACTATATGGTACAAAATTAGATCACTGCCATTATAATCAACGGATGTGTCTGCATTTAAAGGCAAGCTCCTATTTTGTCACACTGCACAGCTACTCCAGCAACTTTAGTTTCCCAGTCTGTGTGAAGTAAAAGGTTTTAAATACCACATTTATGAATTAATTAACAAATAAAACTCATGGTATAAATTTAAATAACTTCTTACAGTCATAACAGATGGATAAAGACATGCTTTGGATGCTAAGATAAGTTCCCAAAACTAGGGCCACAAAGTGCTATGTTTGTTAGTGGGCTGGTTTTGACAAAGGTTTCAGGACCAGCATCAATTCGGAAGTGTTTTTAGTACCCAGAATGGTCTGAAGGGGGCTCCACTGGCTGAGCGACTGCTGGTTTCGTGCTCTGATCTGCACAGAATGAGAAGTGCACTCCAAGGGTAATGGTGAGTGCCAGGTCCAACTGTGCAGTCCTGTTAAAGGATCGGTTTTAACTTCTATGGTCTCCTACAAATGAAAAAGGAAATTTTACATTAATGCATTTGGCAGATGATTTGTGCATGCCCTGGAATTCGAACTCATGGCTTTGGTGTTGCTAGCATCATGCTCTACATTTTGAAATACAAACAGATGAATTGATTCTTAACATCTTAAGGCCCGTTCACACCAAGCATGATAACTATAAAGATAACGATAAAGTTATAGTTCTAAAAATCGTTCTCAATATTAAAGAAACACCACAACTATAATGATAAAGGCAGAGAGAAATGATATCATTGGAATCACTTTCATAACTATTTTTTTTCTCTGATGAACGATAAAATCATTGCCAACCAATCAGAATCAATCCTCCTGTAATGAGCTCGAGAATTTAAAGTAGAAGACGCGCGTCCGCACAGACAATATCGTTCGCTGGTGTGGACACTAATATCGTTATCTTTATAGTTATATTTATAGTTATCGTTCTTGGTGTGAACGGGCCTTTAAAGTCAGCATTCCCAATCCAATTTACTTCCATATCAACATTTAGTGGCAAGTGTAGGTCTACTTGTACTTTGTCTTTTGGTCCAATTTTCAAATATTTGATTGATTCAAATCAAAGTTTGTAATGTTGTGTGCTGGTTGGTTTGGTTCATGGCTTACACTTTAATCCCTATAGGAAAAAAAGTGCAAAAAAATAGGCAGCTGAAAAGTGGACAGGCACAAATCTTTGGAGTTGAATGCGAGTTTGCAGAGGATTGTGGACAATCTGCTCCTTTACATTTCTGAGATGGCTTTTTGATCAGGATGTGAAGACAAAGTCTAATCTGCTCTACAGAACATCTCAAAATATTTTTTAGGGCTTTTTTTTTTTTTTTGTTAATAGCTATTATCGCCGGAAACGGTTTGTGTTAACTATTGGAGATCTGTTTTAAAAAGTCTACATTGCCTACAACAAAAGCTTAAAACTATGACTCAACAGCATGGTTTGGGCTATTGGTTCACATTATTTTCCTGCCAGCCGAGATGAAAAGTCGGAGCAAGATATTTCTTTTTAATTAAAGATTTGGAATAACATGAACTTCCGAATTGTAAACAAATACATATTGATTTCATGGTGACTTCTGAATATTCTGCAGCAGATACATCTTAGATCTATCAAGAGTCTGTGGCATGTTGTCGATTACCACAGGAAGTCATTTCAGCTCGTCCCTCGGTTAAAAGGGAACAGTAATGCAATTACAATAAAAAGCCAGCAGACATGAGTTTCTGTGGTAATCAACATGCTGTCGACAGAGATGCATTTAACCCTGACAATTCCTTTAAGGGCTGTGATGCAATAATAAATCATCCCAATAAGAAAAAGATTTAGCAATATGGAAAAACAAACTAATTGCAAAACAAGCTAGATCTGAGTGTTACTGCTATGATAACATGCATGTCTGAGCTCTGTAATCACAGTTGGTGACTCATACGAGACATGAAAACATTGAGCGGAGAAACTGGTTCCAGAGTATTTACATTTAATCTCTTGTTACTTAACTGAAGGTGGAAACGTTTTGTAATAGGATGTTCCTGAAAGGATTCCCAGCGTTCAGTGTTTTATGGCACACATCCAAACACATTTTTCAACACCAGCTAACTACAACACAGATTAAGAGCTTAAAATGACAAATGCAGGGAAGGAAGAGCGCTTACATTCAGCACCACATTCATGAGCTCAGTGTGGAAAATCTCAAGGTCAAAAAGCGATGAGTCACTCTCCCATGTCAAAGAAAGAGTCTGCGCAGGCAAATCAGGATTTAGGGTTAAACCACGAGGCACAGGAAGTTCACCCACACCTGTAACATTACAAGGAAGGAGAAGAGACATGACTAAAGGACTCATTTTATTTGTTAAATCCTGGTATATACTATAATGAATCAATCCACTGCTGGCGACCAGATGATGCAAAGTGATATTGAGGTTTCAGAGCAAATAATAAGGGGTTTGAAGAGACAGCTCCTTTCAGTAAATACAATACTATTCAAAAGTGAAATTTTCCACTAATAACATAATATAGAAATAGAAAACCGTTATTTAAACTGCACTTATTTAAAAAAAAAAATCCAAACTTTTGAATTGAATAAAATATATAAATACATTTAATTGTGGATGTTAAAACCAGTTCCGAAATGTTTGATTAATAATCCAAGTTAAACCTGGAGTGACTAAGCAGAAATCTCAAAAACGTCTTGATGAAACTTGATGACACTCACCGTTCTGTCCGAGGGCGCGTCTGACCCCGAGGCTCAGCAACAGAGCCAGAGTCACCCAGCGCTGCATACTGACCAAACCAGAACCGCTTACAGAAACAACAGAATACTCCAAACCTGGAGAACACAACTCACACCTGCAACAAATCACAAAAACATCAGATTAAAGTTCTAAATAAAAGAATACAATTAGAATAACATTTTGTAAAAATGAAGTGTTCAGTAGAGTTAAATATAATCTGGAAACGAAAATCAATAACGGCTTGCAATTGTGATAATGAATTTTCATATACTGATGAAACTTATTTGTTAACAAACATTTAGCGTGTATCTGACAAAATCATGCTAGGGTCAAATTTCACTCCAAAACCCAAAGAAACATAAACAGGAAATTACTGCATAAAGACAACAAAGCCTTTTTTTAGGACCGTTCTGTTTTTTAGGACCATTAACACATTTTCCCATCCAAATTCTTTATATTACATTATGTAATATAATGTCATGTAATGTTTTTTCTTAAAAGGTGCAGTAAGCAGTTCCTGAAAACACTATGCATAGAGCTAATACCTAAGAATTCAATATCACCTTATTTTTCCCGTAAGAGCAGGCCATATGTAAATTTTATTGTTCTGGCTCCTGCTTTCATCGATGTCTAGCTATTTTTAGCTGTACAAAACATTGCTGCTTGTTATTGCAAATTTGTATGTCTACCATATTATTTTACTATATTATCTTGATTATGAACACACCAGTTTGTTGTGCAAACAGTTTTACCATGCATTGATTATAGTGGCAATAGGTGGATAGGACCTTAAAAATAAGGATACCAAAAAAAAAAACTGAAAATCCAACAGGATATTAAGTTGTTAATTATTAATTAAATTATAATCATGGAAACTTTTGTGGGGAAAAAAAATGAAACTTGCCTTTTCCCATTTTTGAATGGTCACCACTGGCATATAATGCAACAAAGACACAGATTTACTAAAATATATACCAACTTAAATAAAAAATAAAACAAAATAAAAAAAAGTATGCTGCCATACATCTAAAGTCATTTTTATCTTCAAATATCAGGTGAGATTGTAATTTTCAACCCCATCTACAAATCCAGTCGATTACTGAGTAAATACTGATCCATGACATTTAATATTTGGAATTACTCATCACTATTTATGTTCGGTTTTCTTTAGAGAAAAATATATATAAAAAAAAAATTATTTAACACTTGAGCTGGGGACGTTTCTGGTTAATTTGACACGCAAGGACTTGCTTGCCTGATCGTAAACCATTTTTTTTTCCACAATTATTTTCCTTACCCTCTTCAGTAATGTCTCTCTTTCTACAAATGCCTTTATATAAATCTCCTGCTTGCTAACTCTCTCTCCTCCCCGTCATGATTCTAAACACCCCTATAAAATTGTCTTTTTAGTTGTTGATTTATTTATTATTTCAGGTAAATAAAAAAATACCAACAGTGCTTCTCACAAATTGCTTATTGCACCTTACTTACCGCTAGCACTGGTATCCTATTATTGCCTGAAAAACCAGAATTTCCAGTCCTCGCCTGTTTTTTCAACCATAAATCAGAAACAAAACAACTAACTGAGATTTATATTATGACATGCTCTTAGACTGACTGTAAAATTATACTGCCATTCTCAGTCAGGCATTAAGATGATTTAGATCCTACCCGTCTAACCGTCAACAATTTTGTTTATTTAAACAGAGAATTATCCAAGTTAATGCCAGTAAAGTGCGGAGTGCCACAAGGATCTGTCTTAGACCCTTTTTTCCAACAAACAAGCATCCTCTTAAAGATATTATTAAAAAAACAAGGGATTAGTAAACATTGTCATGCAGATAATATATAGTTATACATTTTATCAAAACGAGATTAAATTTCTACATTGTCATCCAATCATGTATACACGAATTCTGTTAACTTAAACAATGTTTTTCTATTGAAGACAGAGATATTACAGGACAAGAAACCTGTACACAGAAGCTCTTAGGAATCAGTTTGCAATTGGAAGTACAGTACGTACTGTTATTTCTTCAACTACAGTCAAAGACCTGGGTGGTTTATTATTCAACCGCTTGGTTTTTGGAAATCATTAATTTAACTGTTACAAAAACAGCCGTGTTCAGTCTTAGAAACATTGGCAAGTTATGAAACATGTAATCGGTTTCTAATTCAGAACAGCTAGTTCATAAATGCATGACCTTTAGGCTGGATTATTGTAATGCACACCTAGATGGCTGTCCTAAACAAGCTACATCTGGCCAAGACCAGGTCAAGGAAAAAATGATCATATCTCCTCAATGTTATCATCAACACTGATACCATTGATTACATTCCGCATTAACTACCAGGATTTTTATTATGCTATAATCATACTTTTTAAGATCATAAATCTCTAGAGAATTTGTGCATGTGGTTTCTAAACTCTGGAATGGCCTTTCTGATAATCTTCAGGGCTCAGACACGCACTCCCAGATTAAATCAAGATTAAAGTTGCATCTCTTTAGTCAAGCATTCACATACAGTAGGCTAACGCTTCTCATAACTTGTGCTGTACATGATTATCTTTTGTTTGAAATGTTATGAACAGCAGCTCCAGCATGCGGGTTGCTACTGTAGATTGAGGAGACGCAGCAGGAACGCCTAACGAGAGTTTGGATGCCTAAACATTTGAGGTAGGGTAGGAAGATGCTGCAAAACAAAAAGTAGAAAACAAGTATGTGGAGAAATGAGTATGCGAATTTAGCATTAAATTAAATAAGAATTAAGTTATATTCAAATAAGTACAATTTAATTGAATTTAGGGAATGCAAATTTGATTGAACAAACCCCTTTCGTGTGTAGACACGTTAAGTTATCTGATCATCAAAATAACACAGAAGCCTAAGGGAAAGAAAATAAGGCACAATGTTTGTTCGCATCATGAGCATCTAATCAGCCGCAGGACATTCCAAAGTGAATTCACAAGGCCGTAAATACAGAATACAGAATACATCCTACATTCCTATGAAAGATTAAATTAGCCCAAAGCTGCAACTCCTACTTCAAATCAAGGTCGTAAAAAGAAAAACACATGAAAGCAGAAACTAAATAACTAGAAGGTTTTTTTTTTTTTTTTTTGCAAGAATGCTAGACATAGTGGTTGGCAGGGCAGCTTTTAGCAAACTTCTATGTGGTTTCTAGGAAGTTACTTACTGGTTTCAATACAGCAAATGTTTGAGGATATATATGTCTGCAGCACTGATGTTGTGGATGAGTTACGCATTAATACTGGACAGTTTTCAGCAAGGCCCACTGACTACCAGTCTAACAAGCTCAGCAACCTGCACCTGCCAAGGTTTTTTTTTTTTTTTTTTTGCAAAATGGATCACAAACAGGCACAGGGTGAAGCTGAAGCTCATATGACAGATCTGGTCTTGGGTACCGATGCCAGATGCAAGTTTAAACAAGCTTCCATGCACAGTCCCTCCCGTAAATGAGTCCCCAAACACCACCTCATACTGAAACTGAAGCCATTTCACTTTTCCAGTAAACTGTACCCTGAACAAAAAATACTGTATGCAAGAAAAAGAAACCAAGAAAGGAGGAGAAAAAATAAATATTTTTAGAACAATAGCAAATTTTGGCTATTCATTTGGCTATTCTGTCAGCATAACCAATAAACATATTTAGTGGTCTTAGCAAACAACATCACTTCTGCTCAAACTTTGAGCAAAAATGTAAGCAAAGCCCTTACCCTAAGAAATGTATTTACCTTCAGAATGTTAGAAATCCAGCACCGAACTAAACAACAGACCAATGCATATCTAGAGACCAGATTATTACAGGACACTACGAAAGCAACCACCCAGATCACACATCATCGTTTGCACATGCAAGCACCACTCATGTTTTTTTCTTCTTCTTCTTCTTCAAAAATTTTTTTCTTCTTCTTCATTCAAAAAATCTTTTGTATGGAAAACAGACTAATCAATTAGTAAGGTTGACTAGATATTTTCTTATGTATTTTTAATTATGGCACTCTAAATGAATAGTTTACACTGTAAAACTTCATTTAAGGGATAGTTCAATCAAGAAAAATTATCTGCTTACCCCCAGGGCATCCACCAAGATGTAGGTGACTTTGTTTCTTCAGTAGACTTTGTTTTTTTACTCAAACTGTTGCAGTCTGTTAGTTATAAAATTTAAGTGGATAGGTATCACAGCTAAAACATAAAAAAAACATATTATTAGCGATGGGATTATTAATACCGGGGCTCCTATGCTTCGATGCAGTTTTCAAACCACTTTTGTATCACACACTGTGCCGGTGCTTATCTCGTAATGACAACACCATGTGATTGATCAATATGTGAATCCATTGACCAAGCATGACACGAGTTGTGATGTCACTGGCACAAATGAATTTAGATGAGATTATACCAGATTAGATAGAATTGTACTGATCCCAGATTGATTCCACACTCTTGTATGTCACGGACTCAGACTACCAAAGCTTTGTTTTAGAGCCCAAACGATATATCGGCTGGCCGATATTATCGGCCGATATGAGCTTATTGCATTTAAATTGGCATCTGCGTTTATAACGGCCAATGAAACATAAGAAACAGAGTCTCATGCTTCACTCATGTTATGAGTGTTGCATAGTTTGCCCACCAGAGGGAGGTCTGCAACTCCACAGTTGACAACAGCACCAGAAATCCACTACAGGAGAAAGCGATCAGCCAAGCCACGGAGATGTACTGTTTTGACGGTGAGTCTGTCGTTCGTCATGTGAAATGATTTAGTTCATACACTGTATATAAAAACGGTGTGGTAGTTCTAGCTAACGGTCCTATTATTATCACTTCTAAATATTCTGTAACATCACTTACAGCCGCTAATGCATTGCTATATTAGATTAGCCACAAAGCTAATACCATGTTTATCAGTGGAAGAGCGCGAACGTTAATAAGAGGTCAAACTATAATGTTAGCGTTTAACTTATTCTAAATATATCTGCAGTGTTTCCCACATAATGACCGCGTAACTGTGGCAGGGGGGTGCGTGTAGTCAATGACTAGAAGTTATGTACAAAGTGCCTCGAAAAAACAACAACTGTTATGTTATTCTAGGGCTGAAACGATTCCTTGAGTAACTCGATTACAAAAAATGATCGAGACAAATTCCACTGCCTCGAAGCCTCTTTTAATTTATTTTAAATCTCACGTCAGGTTCTTTGGCAATGATTTTTTTTTTTATGTGACACAACGCGTTTACGTCAACCACAAAGCGGAAGGAGACACAAGCACTGCGTCCGAAATGGCATACTGCAAGGAGTCAGCAATGTTTTGATTTGAGGGCATGGGCAAACGTAAAGAGAATGTCGTGGCGTGTGTCCATTGCAAAATAGAGCTGGCATACCACAACTATGGCCCTATGATTTCCCGCAATGCAGAAAACGCGGAGGGAATCGCGGAATCCAGTCATAAAAACGGAATTTACAGTTTAACGCGGAATGGGAAGGAATTTGCCAAATTTTGAATGAATTCATTAAAATAGGTCATTGCACTTACATCAAATCACGATATGGACGAATATCTGTAAATATTAAGCCGGAATAGTCTGTTTAAATATGAATCCTGCATGTTCTATGTGTCTCTGTTAATGAATGGCGCAGAAGCGCCTCTTCATTCATTAAACACACGTAAGCGCGCATTAAGCTCGCGGTGAATTCAGCGTCTGCTGTCTCACTAAATAAGAACGTGAACAACATCTCCAGAACTGCTCTGACAGTCACTTCATGAGCATTTGACTGTTTGATTTGAGTAAAAGTAGCGTCACATCACATACACAGAACTGTAAAGGTATGCCAATCCGTCAAAATAAAAGTCCAGTGAAAGACTGTTGTTCAGCAGAATGCACATAGCCTATCACTAAAAACTTTTTTTTTAAGTTTTAATCACACAACATTTCTTCCATGTTTTATTTTTTTTATAGTAAATCCCCTTTGTTTACCAAAAAGTTAAGTACATTTTCAATAATTAAAAGATAAATTAAATTAATGTTTTATGTGTTTAATGTGCATCTCAGAAAATGCTTTATTTAAAACTCCAACTGAATGGCACTTAAATGCACTTAATTCATCTGTCAACTTTATTGTCATTGTTCACAGTACAAGTACATACAGAGAAACAATGGGTAATAAATTGGTCACATGCTTTTTCAAACCATCTTTTGCTCCATGATGATGTGTCAGATATGGTGGAGAAAACAAGTCCGACCACCAGATGTCGCTAATGTGCATTGTATTAAAAGTTTGGCGTAATATACCATATTGCACAATTTCTTGAAAGCCTCAAAAGCTTCAGAAAGCCTTGGTTTCCCAGCACTACTAGTATTTATATTGTTTTTTTTTACCGCAAATGCACTATAATGCCTGAACTATGAGCACCTACTCAAAACACAGCCTGCGTGTGAGGCTTCTTCTTCTTCTTGCTTTATAGTAGGGCTGCACGATTCTGGATAAATTGAGAATCACGATTTTTTGATCTCATATAGAGATCACGATTCTCCTACGATTCTTTATTATTATTATTACTATTAACATTATCATTATCACAAGTATATAAATTAATTATTTTATTTTGCAAGGATTCTTTAAATTGATCAAGTGTGACAAAGACATTTATAACAAAATATTTCTATTACACACAATTATTGTTCTTCTGAACTTTCTATCAAAGAAACCTGAAAAAAATCTACTCATCTGTTTTCAACATAATAATAATAATAATAATAATAATGTTTTTTTTGAATGGCAAAACAGCATATTAGAATGATTTCTGAAGATCATGTGACACTGAAGACTGGAGTAATGATGCTGAAAATACAGCTGCACACCACAGAAATAAATTACATTTTAAAATACATTCAAGTGAAAGCAGTTATTTTAAATGGTAAAAATATTTCAAAACTTTACTGTTTTTGCTGTACTTTGGATCAGATAAATATAGTTTGGTGAGCAGAAGAGACTTTAAAAAAACATTACACATCTTATGGTTCAAAAACTTTTGACTGGTAGTGTATATATAATATATTTAAAACCCCAGTTCTTTTAATATTAGAATGATGAAAAAGTTGTTTAGATCACTGATTCAACGACTCACTCATAAACCTACTACACTTGTTTCATTTCTGGATGAATCAGCGTTTTTGAACGATTCTGTTGAATGAAAAATTAATTCATTGACAAATAAATTAAGACACTTGTCGCCACCTATTGGTGAAACAATGCAATCGACACAAACGTTATTTAAAGCGCAGTACTTTCAAAAGGGGATTTGTTATATTTTGATCGCTGCCATATAGACATCAATGTTTATATTTAAACTATAAACTTTATCCCAGTATTTCTGTGATAATATAAATGACTGTAAGACAGATATAATACTGTGTAGTTGAAAAGACTGTTTGTGAAGATGTTTCTTAACCAAACATGGTAAGAGCTCTCTCTGTGTCAGCGGCAGTGCGCGCACGGATTTGAATGATC
This sequence comes from Carassius gibelio, assembly GCF_023724105.1. NCBI lineage: Eukaryota > Metazoa > Chordata > Actinopteri > Cypriniformes > Cyprinidae > Carassius > Carassius gibelio. The sequence continues at coordinate 12,517,443 of NC_068400.1, read as the reverse complement.
CGGTAAGACTTTGTCAAAGGTTTAACAGACTCGGGGAATCATCGTCTTTTAGAAATGAGATCGAGAGGGTGTCTGAATCGAGATCGCGATCTTTTAACGATTAATCATGCAGCTCTACTTTAGTAGATCGCAGCCTTATAAGTGCATTACTGCCACCTATCTCTCAAGTGGACCTTTGACACTCCTAATTGAGATTGCAGATAGTGTCAATAGTCAATTTGAGCGATAGGTGGTGGTAATGCATTTATAAGAAGAAGAAGAAGATGCCTCATGTGCAGGCAGTGTTTTGAGAAGGCACTCAGACAGTTCAGCCATTGTGTGAATCAGAGGTAAAAAACGATATAAATACTGTTCAGTTTGTTTCACAGACCTATCGTTTTGTGTCTTTGCACATCAATGTATCGTCACAAGCCGCAGGGTTTAATTTGGATTTGTTTGTGTATGTTTTAGCCGTGATTCCCATCCACTTGCAATATATGACTGACAGACTGCAACGGTTTGTTTTAAAAAATCTCAGTTTGTGTTCTACTGAAGAAACAAAGTCACCTACATCTTGGATGGCCTGGGGGTAAAAGATAAACAATAAATATTTATTTTTGGGTGAACTATGCCTTTAAGGCAACCCAGCAACTAGTTTCCCATAAAAAAAAGCATGTTTTCAAATAACACATATCCTTTGTGAACATGATTCTCAATGTTGACCTTATATCAGGTCAGGGAACCATGCCCATAACGGTAAAGCAGACCATCACGTGTGTGTTTGCAGACCTTGTTTGCGGTTTTGTCAGAGAGCTAACAATGGTCTTGCTGACAGATCTCTTTAATACTCCACCAGCTGGAACTGCCAGGGGGCAAAGAACAGGAAAATAGATATTGATTTTTTTTTTTTTTTTTTTTACCGAAACAAGGATTGGAAAACAATACTGCTTCACCTAGAGATCCCAGGCTCACTGCCAGCTCATTTCCTTGCATCACCAACATAAACTCATGACTGGAATTAATCTGAGATATAACGCATGTTTACAGTCTGAAAGGTTCCTTTAGAGTCATCATATCGCTCAAATCATCCAAATATGCATGCCCAAACCTCGGCTCAGTGCTGGAATTCAGTGTTTGCACTGGCAGAAATCGTCAGGGTTTTCCGTGAAGTGTGAAACTTCAGTACACAATGGGAATGTTTTATCAAGTCTTTGGACAGTTACAGTACAGTGAAACATGCAAGCTATATACTACTCATAATTTTTAGTTAACTACATTCAAGCTACCATTACAAAAAGTAGTTAGTAACAATGCAAAAACGTTATTAGTATATTGATGATATTTATGGAGACAATAACTATACAAAAAAAGCAAAAACAGTGTAGAGCACAAGGTAGCGAAACAAGCAGCAAATTAAATGGTCAGAATAAATATGTTCTTCAACATTCTACATCTGACGACGTAGTAAATTCCACAAATTTTAATTTTGTGTAGTTTAGCATTGATTGCATTTCAACAGAAATTAAAATAAATCAAATATAAGATAAAACAAATTAAACTGAATGAAAATTAGAAATGTTGCCTCGGCAACTAACAGAAATTAGCTTAAGTAAACAGGAAAATAATATACGAAATATTTACGAAAACTACTAAAGAAAGTTAAAGCACAAAACTAATACTAAAAATTAAAATAAAAACTGGAATTACAAAAATAAAAGCACATTAAACATTAAAGTTATAACAGTATATAGGCCTAACTTACTATACTAAACACTGGGACTAAACAGCCTTCAACAAATAAAACTAAACACACTAAATCAGTATTTAAATATAAATACTGGTTGTGCTACCAAAAAAGCCACAAATTTAAAATAACCTGTGTGTCTGCATTCAAGCTGGTGGGAAAACTACAAGAAGAATAATTTGCAGCCAGTTTTTTAATATTTTACAGGAACTGTAGAATCTGAGCTCAGAACATTTCTTTGTAATCCATGAAAGCTATTACAGAATTCTTGTGTGGCATCATCTTTTATATGCATTTTTATGTGAGCTATGAACAAATGCCCTTCTTTCCCACCCAGCACTTTTACACACGCTGAGAACAATGACAATCTGTCCAGAACAGAGCGCTGTAATGGCTTCCTTCCTCCCATAATCACACAGACCTACACAACTGAACCAGTCTCACTGATAACAGAAGACCTTTAAACCTTAAAAGAAAGGCAGAATATTGCAATTGTTGTTATTGTTTATCAAAACGATATAAAAAAATGTTTTTATTAATTTAAATAAATATGAAATATAACAAAATATAAATATTATATGAAAACCTTTAAAAAATATATAACTTAAAAAAATTCTTTGCTTAAGTATTAAAATTATTCAATTGAAAAAATTTACAAATATAAAAAGAAAAGGTTAAAATTAAAATACTTATAAATACTAGTGATCGACCGATATTGGTTTTTTATAACCGATACCGATACCGATTATTTGTATGTTTATGTACCCGATAACCGATATGCAGAACCGATATTTATTTACTGTTATACTTCTGTTTCTGACAATTATTACAACACAAATGAGCTGAAAAAAACATTTTATTTATAACAATCACTCCCCCCTTGCATACAAAAAAAAAAAACATTATATTTATACACAAATAAATAGAGGGGTCTGAGTCCAAAAAATGTAAGCGCACTGTTACTAAGTGTCTTTGTTTTAAAATAAAAGCTTTGATGAGGTAAAAAAAATAAAAACAGGTAAAAAAATAAAGCACTAAAATGATTCTAACATATTGGTGGGGGCGGGAGGGCTATTTAGGAGTGCATAGCTATTTACTCCCAGTTAAGCAGAACTAGGTTTTAGTGTAGAAAACAGAGTCTTTCAGCATTCTGCCCTGTAAGCCTGCTTCCTTCAAAAATGTCATGCAGTGGCCGTGCTTGAGGCTTCCTGATCATCAACCCAGTCAGGTGCTGAGAAATATGAACGAACTTTTTTTCCCGAGACTATATAAAGTTAAACAGCACTTGTCAGTTGGCATTTTATGATCTAGATTCAATCTAACGTTAGATCATGAAATGCCAACTGACAAAGTGCTGTTTGACTATAATTTAATCAACCGCGATCGCGCATGGAGATAATAAATAATTAATTTCCACAAAGCGGTATATGTAGCCTATATTTGTATTAGCGAAATAATTGTTATGTAGTAAATGATAATATAATCTAGGGTGTTTAAACAAGATAATCTTGTCAAAAGTTTCATTCAGTAGCATTGCTTGAGGCTTCCTGATCATCAACCCAGTCAGGTGCTGAGCAATATGAACAAACTTTTTTTCCCGAGACTATATAAAGTTAAACAGCACTTGTCAGTTGGCATTTTATGATCTAAATTTAATCTAACGTTAAATCATGAAATGCCAACTGACAAAGTGCTGTTTGATAGATATATATATATATATATATATATATATATATATATATATATATATATATATATATAACTTAATCAACCGCGATCGCGCATGGAGATAATAATTAATTTCCACAAAGCGGTAGGCTATATTTATATGTGTATTAGCGAAATAATTGTTATGTAGTAAATGATAATATAATCTAGGGTGTTTAAACAAGATAATCTTGTCAAAAGTTTCATTCAGTCGCCGTGCTTAAGCCTCCAGATCATCCGTCAGTTGCTAAGCAATATGAACGAACTTTCTCTTCTAGACTAATGGTGAGCAAATACAACAGATAGAGAATTAAATTCAACGCTTTTATTTTCAACATGCACTCATTTTTGTCTGTTTTATTTAATTCATGTAAAGATACGTCTTTATTGGGGCAGGACATGATGAATTACACTACGTGACTCAATGAGTTCGTCTCAATTGTTTAGAAACAAGCTGCATAAATTAACTATATCAGGAATTTATGTCTCAGATCTCGTTTGTGCATGTCTGTTATGTTAAATAAAGTTGATTAATTAAAGCAAACCAAGTAGAACATATATTTACCTGTGCACTGAGTTGTTGTTGACTGATCACCTCAGACGCCCGGGCTGCAATGGCGGAAATCTCAAAACGGCCACAAGATGGCGCCGTAAATCGGCGAATCCGATATTACAAAACCGATACCCGATTATGGAAAAATGCTTAAATATCGGGAAAAATATCGGTAAACAGATACATCGGTCGATCACTAATAAATACTATAATAGTATATAAATGATATTTATATAACACTAAGGATGACACAAAATTCTGAAGGTCGCCTTAAACACAATAAAGTACACGCAGTTATAATGAACAACGGTTGTAAAAAGACCCACTCAATTAATTGAGACACAGAGACTTCAAATACCTTGGACACTGAGATCTCCGAAATCATATCACTACAGGGACAGTCCACCAGAAAATGAAATCCCTTCATCATTTACTCATTTTCATAATGACAGTTTAGGTCACTATTCACTATTCACTTTCAAGAAGTTCAAGTAAATGGTGACTGAGGCGGTCAGTCGATAGCATTCTGCCTAACATCTCAATCTTCCTAAATAAACGATGACAGAATATCTAGGTCTCGAGGCTGAAACCACACTTTCTACTAATTATGGACTGCGGGATCTGTTTACTAACAGTTCAAAGGACCTCACATGTACAAAATTGATGTAATAAGTTACTCACTGATTCATACAGTCAACATAAGCAATGGTCAAAGGAGTATCATTAGTGGAAATTGTCCTATAATTGTTTACTTAGAAAATAACCTTCCATTTTAACATTCGCAACGATGCTATCAAATCATCTCATGGGAGTGGTATATAGCAAAAGTGAGTCTCACTTTACATTAATTAATAAATAAGCACAATTGCACTGCCATGCACCATGATACAAGAGAGCTATTTTAAATAATTTGATAGAAATGCTTGAAAATACAATTTTTTTTTTCGTTTTTATTTAAGCAAAAAATGGTATTATGTGTTTTGGTAATTTGGACAGTACAAGATATTCTGGATTAAAATATAAACTGATAAATACACACACAACAGTTTACCACAAATCACTTACCAAAACAGCAGAGGAACACACACACACACACACACACACAAACACAAAACAATGAAATAGCTATTTAAATATAAATACCTTTACTAAATATTAAACATATATAGTGTAGAAAAATATAGAGGACGTGATGTGAATTCAAAAAAACAAAACAAATTTAAACAAATAAATTTCATTTAATTCACTTCATTTGGTTATAACAGTTAGTAAACAGAGAAATTCAAATCCCTCGTACGGAATGGCCTTGTCCCGTAATACCACGAAATCTAACTCCAGCTTATCTTATAAATAGCTTAACATTGAATTTTACTGCGAAACATCTCGGTACGTCAACTGTATTTCTATTATAGCTCGATATATTGAGAAAACAAAAACACAAACGTCACGAGTCGGTACAGATAAACAGGGAACATTTCTGACGTTAAAAAAACAAGCATATTCCCAAACTGTTACCTGGATGTTTTGGTATCCTTGTCTTCGAAATCACCCGGTTATATCCATTAAATCAGCGTTTGGTTTAATGGCATCACATGGCCTTCCAGACGGATGTCTAAACTGGGGGAACCGAGCCGGATTCCCAGAATCGCTCCTGAATTGGATCGAAGCGATGAACCAACCGTTCATTATGCGACAAAAACCAGCTTTCCTCCAGGCGGCGACCTTCAGCTCAAGCCAGCAGCCTCCGCGTTCAGATATCAGCATGTTTTTGTCTTATTAAAGAAATGTTTATACTAGTGAATGTAATCGTTTGAATCTATTGATTACGTAGATTTAATACCTGACACATTATTGGAAATTCGCCTGAATAAACTTTGTAAAATTAGTATATACAACGCCGTTCCCACTAATCACAAGCACGAGTGATTAGTTCACCTCGACCAGCGCTGAGAAAAGTAACAGGTACCGTGTGACAATGTTATCCGCTTGATTCTTTAGCAGCAATGTGTACAATAATTTATAAATGAATAATGATACCGAAAACATTTATAGCCACTGAGTTGGAAATACAGACCGATGAGGTAAAACTTGAGAATTCTTATTAAGCCCCCTATATTCCTGACCAATCAGAATCAACTTTTTGATCGCTAAGCCACGCCCATGTTGCCCACTTTCAGTAGTGATGCAGCTGCACTCGCTTCTTTTTCTATGGATTTTTTCAACAAGGCTTCTGGATGGAGGGGACCGGAGAAGGGACGGGCCACGGTGGGGACGTGGGCGGCTTCGTGACGTGAGCGAAGAACTACGGAGCCAACGCCAAACACTAAAATGCATGCGCATGATTTTAATTTAAACCATTCATAATCAGTAAATAAAACTATATTGGCATGGCATTACCGCAACGCGTTTACTTACGGCACACAAATATTTATTAGTCCTAACCACAATAAATAAGGTGAAGTAGCAGGTGAAATAAAAGATAGGGACATTTTTTTTGAATAACATAAAATTAAATGAAAATTTAATTAAATTAATTCGTAATTATGCAAAAAGTATAATAAATAAAACGTAAAAAAAGTAAATAAAAAAGTACAAATATTTTAATGATAATTGCATACATGATAAATGCACACTAAACGAAAAGAATCAAAATATTAAATAGTAATTACATTTAATGTAAACATTAACAACGTAACAAAATCTTGAAATAAACATTCTGAGAATTTAGAGATTGATTTCGATCTAAACAGCTGTTTTGACTGAAGAGTGCGTTCATTGATTGTGTTTTGATTATGATTTGATTATACTGAGGAAAGATCATTTTCTGGTGTCAAAAGTCTGGTGTTTCAAGTTTGCTTTCAGAAAGTTTGCTTTTGAAGCATTTCCATCAATGGCCTATAGATGGGACTCTGTGCTAATATAAAGAATGCATATTTCTCTTAAACGTCATGATTATTAAATGTAACAAACCACCAACATAGCCATTTATGGGTTATTATCATCATTATATTACCTTCCACGGTGATTTCAGAAACCACATATATATAACACCAAAGCAAGTACATCACTTTAACTTCATGACTCACAGGCAATAAATCGAAGTCTGGAGGCATTGCTTCCTTAATCTCAACCGGAAGGCAGCAGTAGGAGGAGAACTTTAACCGTTCATAGATTAACACCTACTACATTCTGACAAAACCTCAGAGCAGATGCTGAGAGAGTTTACATCTACCAAAATGGTTCTCTATTGGACACTGATGCTTAAAGTTTTCATCCTGTTCGAAAATGTTAAAGGCTGGAATTCTTCTTCAGGTCAGATATAAATCAGGATAAGTTTGGCCTCAACTCAAAATTAATTGTTCTTACTTTACAGTATTATTTTTTCTTAAATGTATATGTATTACTAATTGCATCTCTCTTAGTGTACAGCTTCACAACACTTTAAAAAAATGTATCCACAGATACAGTCACTGTGCCAGACGTCATTGAACTCCAGGCTTTGGACATGTGGAGGCTGGAGGTGAAGTGGATGGTGAATCAGAATGAAGAACAAAGAAATCAAACATATGAAATACAAATTGGACGCACATCAAACATGGATATTGTGGACAGAGTGCGTTGAACACATCATTTCTAAGCTCCTATCACATTATCGCATGATTTTTGTGCTTTTTTGCTCTAACTGTTTACAGTCTGTCCACAGCTGAATGTAAGCAGAGGATCACTGGAAACAGTTCACACACTGGTCTGGACCTCACAGCTCCCGCTGAACTGTGTCAATCACTCTGTTAGAGTAAGACTCATCTCCGGTGCTTCACCATCCAGCTCTTGGAGTTCATGGAAAACCATCTATGGTAGGATATTTCAAGTTCATTCCAAAAGTAGATCTCCATGAAATGGTGGGGTTCAAAAGTTTAACTTGTCAAAAGTTTGGAAACATTATGATTTTTAAAAGTGTCTTATGCTCACCCAAGCTGTGTTTTTATATATATATATATATATATATATATATATATATATATATATATACATACAGTAAAACGGTATATTCTAATTTAATTTTCATTAATTTTCTTCTGTGTCACATGATTCACAGATTTGCTGCTTAATTATTAATAATGGTTCTTTTTATTATCTTAGTATTTTGTGGAATTTTTTGTTGTTGTTGCTCTGGACCTGTGTGAATAGAAAAAGAACAGCATTTATTTCAAATAGGATAATTTTTAACATTCTAAATTTTTTGTCACTTTTAATGAATTTATTTGCTAAAAGTATTACTTTCTATTAGACACTCACATACCCTAAACATTTGAACATATATTTTATGGTTTCTGCACAAATATGAAGTAGCATAACAGTTATCATCATTGATAATAATCAGAAAGGTTTCTTAAGCAGCAAATCAGCATATTACAACGATTTTCATCCATGATGTCCTGACTTTATACACGCCTGTTGTGTGCCTCTCAACTGTCACTGATGAATGTGCATTTCTGAGAGCATGTTGGTCAACCAGCCTCAGCAGTTAAACCATAGCAACAGCATAGAAAACATGCTTAAAAAACCTTTGCAATCATATAATAATACCCAGAAAACCATCCACATGACAGTAGCATGGTGTTGATGATTGTATGGAGTGCTTGGATATTTATTCTTATTAACTGATTTTCATGTAGGTGAGATGAACTTGGCCCACAATGAAATCAAGATGTTTCCAGACGACCAGGTGCTTCGGGAGGGATCCACGGTGATGTTCTGCTGCATTTTTCCCAAAGAGACACACATCACCTCTATGTTCTTCGGCAACAATCCCTACAAAGTCATCAACATAAGCCCAAGGGTCAAAGCCATTCAAGTGGAAAACATCAAAGCCACAAATTCATTTGGTGTCAACTTCTACTGCGACAACAACATTGATGAGACGGCATTTAACTTTGTCACCTGTGAGTATAAGTGTCCCATTGTCCACACAATTTAAATGTCCCCTTATAGGCAAGAAGAGTATGTTTTTCATTCAAAAGTTGTTGGGGGGGAAAAAAGCTCTATGATAGTCATGCAGCATCTTTGGAAGTTAAACTTCATTATATTTAAATATATATATCTTTTTTTTTTTTTTTTTTTTAGAAGAAAGATTTTCCCACTGAATTAAAATATAAAGTACAAGTAACATGCAATGCAATAGTACATGCAATAGTAATCCATTATAAACGTTTTCTTCTAAGCATAATGGGAGATTTCTGGTAAGAGACATACATTTCTGCTAAACCTTTTTCAGTTCCTCCTGAGAAACCATTCGATTTTAAATGTGAGACTGAAGACATGAGACACGCATACTGCTTGTGGAAAATACACAGAGCTCCTAACCTACTAGGCAACCAGAAAAGAAAATACACATTACAAATCAGGTTAGTCTGATTTTGGGCCTGTCCAAATACCCAATTACATTTCTTGTTTTTAGCCCCAGAGTTCAAGTGGGCTTGAAGACCACAAGTTTGTGTAAAACTTGTTATTACCTGATAGGACACATTTACAGTGTTGTTAAATAGCAAGTATTTAATTTTTTTTTATTTTGCATTTTAAATGTTTGTTCTGTAGTCTATATAACAGATGACAGTTAGTATAAGTTAGTACTTGTGGCGCTTCTAATTAACTGATAAAGAGCAGTTGCAAAATACACAACCTCATCACCAATTTTACAAAATGTTTGCAGTAGCTTGTTGAATTATTATAAATGTTTAACTTGCACTGGAAAACATCTTGTGAGAGCTCTGCAAACGGGCTCATAAATAATTTCCAAAACATGATGCACTATGGGATATGCTTATCCTTGAATACCCCTCTGAAGCGGTATTCAAGACAGTGTGGATTTAAAAGCACTGCACTTAATACTGGGACATGCTTTAACTCTCAGGTGGCCAAACCACAAGTGTGGGTATTTAGGTCATAAATCACCTAATTGCACATCTCTGTCTTGGTCAGGTTGTCTGATGATTTTCAGAGGGAATGAACCAATGCATAATATTTTAAATGTATCTGAAACACCTGCCTATGAAATGAGAAAAGTGCCTAACAAATGAGAAAATTGATCCATATTAATCACTGCTCTTAAAGGTATAGTCCACCCAAAAAATGAAAATACTTTAATCATTTACTCTGTCATCACCCTTATATTGTTACAAACTGGCTTTTTCTTCTGTAGAAAAAATTGTGAAGAACTTTTGGGGTTCAAACAACAATCGCCCCCAACTGACTTTCATTTTAAGGTCAGAATGTAACAATATAATAACCTTCATAGTCACGGGAAGAAGGAGGCGGGAACCGGCGAACATTCAAATGAAACTTTAATTAATAAATAAACACAAAATGGTGCAACAGCCCCTTGCAGATGACTGTCGCACACAAACAAAACCAAAACACAAAATAAAACCCCTCCGGTTACCATCGTAACCTCAGTTCCCTGAGAGGTGGGAACGAGACTTTACGTCAGCTATAACATATATAACTTTCGCTGAAATCTTATGGGCTAACACCAGCTGGGACAGCTGGCAAATTGACACGAAGCATGCAAATACTGACAGGTCAGCGGGCAGTATAAAATGCATGGGCGCGACAATCACGACTGAATGCTAGCACAGCCATGGCGGCTAACGTAATGTCTAACGATAGTAACCAGAGGCGTTCCATTTCAAGGCGGTAACTCAACATTACATCAGCTATGCAGTATATGGGAACTGTATTAAATTCCATAGTGAGACCAGTGAAGATAAGCCCTGAACGGGGTCAATCACACCCACACATAAGAAAGATAGTTCTTGTCAATAGCCGCGTCACTAAGAGTACTCGCATCTGATAGGCAGAACTAGACCAATGAAACATCTGCTCCAACTGAGCAGCAACCTCCCGCTCTCTCTAGTGAAGCCAATAAGGAAGTAACTAAAACTGCAATTCATCGACTGGCCGCTTGAGGCTGGCTGCAAAAGAGAGTCAATCCCATAGGCTCCCCATGTTAAAATGCCCAACTTTACAGCAGAAAAAAACAGGTTTTCAGCCTGGTGCAAAAAATGATTTTGGTCTATATAGCTAATTTTTCCGGGAGAGTCGCGCGGTGACGCACTGCCAAGATGGCGACGGCTTGCTCTGCACACCTTAGGCTTCAAAAACTCTCTTCAGGAGCCTACGGGTGACGTCACCGACACTACGTCCATATTTTTATACAGTCTATTTTATACAGTCGACAGCATTTGCGGTGACAACTGCATAAACCGTATAAACCATAACACAGAGTTAGCAGCCATGGTAACTACTTTATAGCTATATCTGGTTATAACAGTTCACAACACATTAATGAAATTTAACTCACCGATAGTACATGTGACACGAGGGTACATCCAGCTTGTAAAACCTGGCAAATGTGTTCTGGGAAGGCCAGCCAGCAGCAAGACATAAATCCTGGATAGACATACCTCTAGACCAGGCCCATGAGGGAGCCATTCCCCTCGCAGAATGAGCTCTGATGTTGAGGGGACAATCTTCCCCTGGCATTCGTAAGCCAACACAATAGTGTCCACAATCCAGTGAGAAAGTCTCTGATTGGAAACACCACGTCCCTTATAACATCTATCAAAGCACACGAACAGCTGGTCCGACTAATGAAAGGCTCAGCAGATAAGGCGGGCAGGGAAACAACCTGTGCTCTAAACAGTGTATTGAGTGACTTCAGAATGTAAATTGGTCTCGGCCAGAGAGTGACATTACAGTCGCCAGGTCCGAAACAGACGCAATCATCGTTCACTGAAAACGCGTGTAAGTCTCCAATGCGCTTCACTGAGCTGAGAGCAAGAAGCAGAGGCACACTTCTTCCCAGCCTGAAGTTAACACGTCCATCGAGACCACGGTAAGATGCGTTACTGTATTCAAAGGAACTCCTGGGCTGAACATATCCGGGCTGTTCCACAGTCTCAATTGAAGCCTCTGCCATCGGTCCCAGAAGCCTCTGAAATTCCCTGCCCAGTTTGAAATGGTGCAGAGTCAATGAAATTGCCTCTATGCGCTCTTGAGAGAGATGGGCTCACATTGCCATCGAGTCACAATGCATGCTTGTGAAGTGCTCGGTTGATGGGTCTCAGGTCCAGAATCGGACAGAGTCCACCATCCTTCTTTGGCACCATGAAGTAACGGCTGTAAAACCTGCTTTTTTGGTCACTCTGAGGGACACGCTCTATCGCTCCTTTCTCAAGCAGACTGAGAACCTCCTGTCTCAGAACAGGAAGGTTTTGGGGCAAAGTCAGTGATGGGACCACGCAGTTGAAGCGGGGAGGTCTGTGTTTGAACTGAAGAGAATACCGTGCTGAATTATTCCCAATATCCACTGTGAAACGCTCGGGATAGCCCTCCACGTGTCCAGGAAGTGACACAGCGGACGCGTTAGCTCTATTGTCTACAGTCTAGCCAGTCCCTGCGGGACCTCGCAGACGATGAATGGAGTGAGGGACAGGGCATCACGTGGTTCATTGCCTTGGTGTGCTTCTGCGTCTCTGAGAAACGCTCCGTGACCAACTCCACGGCATCACCAAAGAGGCCTGAGGGAGTGACTTGTGCATTTAGAAGTGTCTTGCGGTTTGCGTCCTTCAGGTCAGCTAGGGTAAGCCACAGGTGCCTGTTAAGGACGACCATGAACCCCATGGAATGGCCGTTGGGTTGAGCAGAGCACTTAGTAGCCATCAGCGAGAAATCAGTTGCCGCATGATCCCTGATGACATCAGTGCTAACTGCAGGCAGTCTGCAGGTAGATGACACAGAACTGGTGAAGATCGGGCAGGACCCACGCAAATCTGGCATGTAGCAGCCATTGGATGCGGAGAGGAAAAACAGGGGTTAGTAGTCCTCTAATGCAACTTCCACAATGACTTCGCTAAGACTTCTAGTGTGAAGAAAGAGATTCTTATGTAATTTTCCCACCCATGCATTTTATACTGCCCTCTGACTTGTCAGTATTTGCATGCTTCGAGTCAATTGGCCAGATGTCCCCAGCTGGCGTTAGCCCATAAGATTTCAGGGAAAGTGGAGAAGGGAGGGGTTCCCATATATGTCATAGCTGATGTAATGTTGAGTTATCATCTTGAAAGGGAACCCAGGCCTGGTCCTCCTTCACTGTCGTAACTCCTCCAATGCCTCTCGGCCCTGCCCCACTAGTCACATACCCCCATCGCCGCTCGCAGGCCGGTAGGAACTCCGAGACTGCACTCTACTCCCCCCTGCCCCCCCGGGGGAGCAGATCACAGTGGCCGAGGGTACCTAGGTGTAAGGACAGACAGACGAGGCAAGAATATAACTCATTATGAGTTGAATATAATGACATTTTCTCTTTGTGTTCAGTGACTCCAAGTCTGTCAGCTGTGATGTGGAAGGCACAGATCCTGCCTCCTGTGGATTTGATGTCATCCCACATCAGATCACCTACAACATCACATTATTTGTGACAAACAGTTTGGGGCAAGAGAGTGAGACATACATATTCAGTATCACAGACAGAGGTGAATATGAATCATTTTTATATGAAGATTATATAGTTAAAGGATCAGATACCTCAGTGATATGGAATAGTTTAAAATCTGGGACAGATCATAAACAAATGGCTGTAATTTGAAACCCATTTAAACTATCACCACTGTTCCCTAGATCAAGACGCTTTACCTCAGGGGGATGGTCCTTATATTTGTGTAAATTTGTCCACTTTTGTATAGAAGTGCAGTGGAAGTTTCTTTAATTGTGTCGTCCACAAGACAACGGGGAATAAATAACAAAAATATGTAGTTAATAATCCATTTCATTCCATTTCACTTCAGTTTTTCCAGTCCCTAAGCATCTTGAAGTGACTGCAGGTGTGTTTGATTCATTGGTGATCTTGCAGCTGAATGGGAATTTCAAAGGACTTCTTCTGATATGCCAGACTGAACTTGAACCAGGAGGGATAATACAGGTAAAGGAGTAGTTCATCAAAAATTAACCCAAATTTTCAGAAAATGTACTTCCAATCAGTCCATCCAAGGACAATGGGAACAGATTTGGAGAAATGTAGCATTACATCACTTGGATCTATCCATGGATGCTCTTGCAGTGAGTGGGTGCCGTCAGGATGAGAGTCCAAACAGCTGATAAAAAACATCACAATAATCCACAAGTAATCCACACTACTACAGTCCATCAATCAGTTTTATGAAGTGAAAAGCTGTGCATTTGTAAAGAGCAATCCATAATGAAGACGTTTTAACTTCAAACTCTTGTTTGTGGCTGAAACACAAGACTTCTATCCATTAAACTGCTTCCTCCACTGAAAAGTCTGATTAAGAAGAGAAATACGCACAGATCAATCACTGTTTACATGACGAAGCAGTCCAAATAGTTCTAAACATTTATGTTGGTGTATGTTGATGTGAGAGGACAACTGCAACTTTTTCACTGGAGGAAGTGTTATTACATTATCATGGACTTGTATTTTAGCCAGAAGTGTCAGTTTTAAAGTTAAAAGGCTTCGATGAAGGATTTGTTTCTTAAGAACACACAGCTTTTTATGTCGCAAGATGTTAATCTGATGATGGACTGTAGTGCGAATTATTGTGATGTTTATATGTGGACTTTCGTTCTGACGGCACCCATTAAAACGTCTCTATAACTGTTTGGCTAAAGTAAAAAACTTATCTACATCTTAAATGGCCTAAGGGTGGGACCATCTTCCTCTGCGGTGTTCTTTTCTGTTGCACAATATCTTTTTGTATTTCCAAATAATGCGATGGCATCAGAAATACGACAAGAGGGAGTTTCATAAGCTTGATTAACAGTGTGAAAACTCATCAAAAGACTTGCCATATCAGATAAACAAAATGAACTTTACAGAAATGCTGAAGCACATCCTGTGTTCAACTGTTGTTGTTGTCTTACAGGATTTAGATAAGAATGGATCTGACTCAATGCAGTCTTACGCATTCAGACTGCAGCACCTGAAGCCCAGCACGCAGTACTCTGTTAGGGGGCGCTGTGCAGTACAGGGGAATGACTGGGGCCGATGGACAACACAAAGACTATTCATCACAGGTAAGCAAAGAGAATTCATGTGTATATATGTGTGTGTGTTTATTTATAAACCACACAGCAATACACAATAAACACTAGAATATTGCACGGCAAGTAAACGCAAGCATACAGTATATTTATATGTGACTCTAAAGCGCAAACCTTTCTTAAGTAGCACAGGTATATTTGTAGCAATAGCCAACAACACATAGTATGGGTCAAAATTATAGATTTTTCTTATATGCCAAAAATCATTAGAATATTAAGTGAAGATCATGTTCCATGAAGACATTTTGTAAAATTCCTACCATAAATATATAACTTCATCTTTGATTAGTAATATGAATAGCTAATGACTTCATTAGGACAATTTTAAAGGCGATTTTCTCAATTTTTTGCACCCTCAGATAACAGATTTCAAATAGTTGTATCTCGGCCAAATATTGTCCTGTCATAACAAACCATACAGTACATCAATTAAATGCTTTTTTATTCATCTTTCAGATGTTGATGATATATTTAAATGTCAAAAAATGTACCCTTTTGACTGGTTTTGTGGTCCAGGGTCACACAGATGTGTGTTTGATTGTTGTTCTGCAGAGCCTCTAGTGACCATAGATCTGTGGAGCCAAATCCGGGACCATCCCAATCGCACCATCATTCTGCTGTGGAAAACAGTAAGTTTATGCTTTTGACATTCTTCTTCGTTACTTTGTCATTTTTGTAACAGTGGTCCAGTTCTTTTTATTGACTTTGTTTGGTTTTTGTTTAGCTAAGAATTTATTTACACTGAAACATTCCATTATATATTTGATGTAGTATTTTTTTGTGTGTGTGTATTTTGAAATCTATTTAGAAATATATATGTTTTTTTTATGAGAAAGAGGATCAGTGTTAACACGGTTCACTTTTCCTCAGGCCAGCAGTGACTCAGAGTCATATATCAATGCCTATGAGGTGTGTGTGAGCTACAGAAACACAGAGAGGAGCGTGTGCATGAACGTCACACAGACACATGTGGAACTAATGAGAGAGATCAATATGAGTGACATCACTGTGAGGGCCGTCATTCAGTCTGGCTTATCTGAACCAGCCCACATCACTATTCCTTCAGGCCATACAGGTGACAAAGCTCAGATCAACATTAAAGTGTGTTCTGTTGTTCTGTATAACATCAGATAACTTACTGCTGTTACTGATGCAGACAGCATGCTGAGAGAAAAGAGGATTATGGGGAATGAAAAGGGATTCCAGTTGACCTGGAAGAGGGACTCGGCTGCCACGTGTGGTTACACCATAGAGTGGTGCATGCTGGGTATTGCACTCCCCTGCAGCCCAGAGTGGAGAAAAGTCCCAGATAATCAGACCTTCTTAAACCTGACTGCAGGTAGAAAGCCGTGTTTGCACATGATGCCATATTCTTACAATACAAGCACCACCAAAATAAAATTGTGTCATTTATGTTTCCGGGTACATGATAGCATTACATATAAAAGCGGCATTTGTGCTTTTTTTATAGTAACACTTTTGAACTGCATGATGGTTAGGCATTGTTTTAAAGCAAAAAAAAAAAAAAAACATTGATTAAAATAAAATCAAAATTAGTTACAACTTATTCATCTAATGTTTATATTTAATTCAATTTTATTTCAGTTGCTTTTGTCCTTTACAGATAAGGCAATTCAAGAATGCATTGCAAGATGCTTACATAAAAACTATTTTTTTTTTATAAAACTAGATTTATATATACCTTTCCAGTCATTTGGAATTTACTTGAGTATTATAAATGAGGATTTAAATTAAAAAAGTATTTTTACTCGCAATTTATTAGCTGATAACAGTAAAAAAAAAAACAGTAAAAAATGACAGTAAAACAGTAAAATAACAGTAAAAATGCTAATCCTGTAGAATCCTGTTAATTGATTAATATATTGATGAGATAAAAATAAGAAATATTTTTGTTGTTGTAGCCTATTGTCTTGTTTTAAGTTATCCTAATACTTGTTGTTCAAAATCAATGTAAAACAATTTTTTTTTCAGGGGATTTTAAAGCAGGAGTTCAATATGCATTTGAAATCTATGGCTGTAGCGCTGATGGACCCAGACGTCATGAGAAACAGATCGGATACTTAAAAGAACAGAGTAAGAGTGCACACACACTTTACATGCTACATTACAGCAAAGCACAAAACAGCTGTCAATCCACATTAAGTCATTCGCTTCCAGTTCTCTTACCTGTACAAAACAGTAAGTTATGTTATATTTTTGTGAAATTACTTTAATATACTGTCAAAATTATAAGCACACTGGTTTGTAGTGGAAATAGTTTGACTGTTTACTACACTTTGTTGTTCTTGTAATATTAGAAAATAGAAACAGAAAATATTTTAGATTTCCGCTTTGCAAAATAAGGTGCTATGTTGCAATGGAAAATGCATCGAACTGAAGTTGAAATCACCAATTTTCTCATCTGCATTGTGCAATACAACACATTAATATTATGAAATAAATATCACCACATGTATTATTTGTGTTGTGCAGAGCCCACACAGCGCCCAACACTGGACTCTAGCCCAAACATAACATGGTCATCTGTAGAGCTGAAATGGAGTTTCAATGAGAAGGATCCAAGTCACGCTGGATTCATCACTGGATATGTGATTACAATACAAGACTATTCAGAGGCCGGCTCTGATCTCAGTGAGTCTAAACTTATTTTCTAAAAGAGTCCCTTTTCAAATATTCCATATTTGCAGTACCTCTACACAGCTATTTTGGGCTTCCAACCCCAAGTCCGGTCTACTTGAATAAGGAAATCCAGAAATCTCAAAAACTGCTTGCCACAACCACTTTAAATAATTGCAGCCAGCAACATGCCCCATAAATATTGTTTTTTTTATGCTAAAATGGTGCTTATATTTCAGCTTGGACCAGCCAATGTGCATGTGCTTTACAGGTTGAAGCAGCTATTATCTGACAGTATACCGTAGCAGTCCAGCATGACAAAATACCCTGTTGCTGTTTTTAATCTCACATTAAAATTTTGTTATTTTCTCTTTTCTCTATCGCATGGATTCTTCCTGTTTGTTCTGGCAGGTTCCTTCAGAGTGTCAGTGGATGATCCTCACAGCAAGTCTTGGACAGTCAGTGGTCTTGAGGAGGACCAGCTGTACACATTTCAGCTGGCAGCGTGTACGTCTGCAGGCTGTGGACCGGAGACCACCGCCACCTTCAGAACCAGACAGAACTGTGAGCTCCGTTACTGATTAAAACTGACAGGAAAGAGACAGAGTGGCATTTTGTAACAGAAGACTACTATCTTGTGTGCATCTACACCAGTGGTCAGCAACCTTTTCGGCATACATGACATTTTTTTTTCTGGTTAACCACAAATGGGGTTATATCTCTGCAACAGTTATGAGCGTGGAAGATTATATTTGGAGCGTGCAAAAGTGCATTCTCGAAAATCAATTTTGCATTTAAAATACGTTTTTTAATGTGTGCAGACGTTCTCTTTTGCACGTGCAACATTTCACCAGCTTGCTCACCTGATGCCTGCCCTCAGTCCTCTCTAAATGCTGACAGCTCGTTTGCTAAACACAAACCAGCGTTACAATGTCATAATTCCAGCCAATCAGAGTCAAAGCTACTAAATTCTGATTGGCTGCTTTGAAAAACCAATCACAACAATATTCCCTGCATTACAACAACAGCTGAAGAGGAAAAATACAGTGCGTGCATAATTATTAAGTTGATATACTGATCATACTTTTTCCAAGCACAATTTACCAATTATCTTAACTATTAATCTTGTATTTAATCATTTCTAACTGATATATAATTGTTCATGATGTCTGGAAGTGAAAATGCCTTATATTCAGGTGTGCATAATTATTAAACAGGTTTTCTTTTACAGATAAAAGTTTGACATAGATTAAACATGAACGCCAAAAACCTACTGCCAGATTAAAGAAGATAAATTCTTGGAAAAGCGGTAAAAGAGGATGTGGAGTCACTCCCAACTTACCTGTCTATAAAGCCTGTAAAAAAAAATCAGTCTTCAAGTATTTTACTACACTTCAGTATGTGTTTTTCCTATTAAGTAGGGGTCCTTTTTTAGGATTCTTTACGTAACCTAAGTCTCTGAGAACCTGACACCTTGTACTTGTGGAGAATCAAGGAAGGTTGTAGTTCTGGAAAATGGTGGCGCTGGAGACTAAATGGTTCCTAATGATATCACACCTAATTCTTCACCTCAGTTCCTAATTCTTTTGCAGTTGCATCTTTTCTTCTGACCCTGCAGACCTACTTAGCATTTTGCTACTCAACGGTCATCTCTTAACTTTTCAATTTCTATTATTGCATTAGTTTTGAATATTTCTCATGGGCATTTAATAATTTTTAAAGATCTTTTTTGGCTCAATTAGGCTCAGAATAAAACCTGCTTAATAATTATGCACATCTAAATATATGCCGTTTTTCACTTTCGTTTTTCAGCCTTCATGAACAATTATATATCAGTTGGACATGATTAAATACAAGATTAATAGTAGATATTAAGATTGATGTCGTTTCAAATTGGTAAATTGTGCTTGGAAAAAGTATGATCAGAATATCAACTTGCATAATAATTATGCATGAACTTTTTCTTTCTTTTTTTCTCTGCTGTTGCTGTAATGCAGGGAATATTGTGATTGGTTGTCAAAGCAGCCAATCAGAATTAAGCAACTTTGTCTCTGATTGGCTGAAATTATGTCATATTGTAACTTAGGTTGTGTTGAGCGAGCGAGCTGTCTGCATTTAGAGAATTTTTTTAAAGAATATAATTAGAATAGTTAGTGCTAAAGTTAAAGGGTCAAATAAAGATGGAAGAGATAGGTTTTAAGCCGATTCTTGAAGATGGCTAAGGACACAGCTGGTCAAATTGAGTTGGGGAGGTCATTCCACCAACATTTAATTTAAAAGTCCGTAAAAGTGACTTTGTGCTTCTTTGGGATGGCACAACCAAGCTATGTTCACACACAGACAGCAAGCTTCTAAAGGGCACATAAGTCTGAAGTAATGAATAGAGGTAAATGGGTGCAGAGCTAGTGGTGGTTTTGTAGGCAAACATCAATGCCTTGAATTTTATGCGAGCAGCTATTGGAAGCCAGTGCAAATTGATAAACAGAGGTGTAACGTGTATTATTTTCGGCTCATTAAAAATTAATCTTGCTGTCGCATTCTGACCGGACAGTTTTAGCAATGTGGTCTGAGAAAGTAAGCTTATCATCAATCATAACTCCAAGGTTTTCGGTTATTTTTGAAGGAGTAATAGTTGAAAAACTGCCTAAATTGATAGTGACATTGTGATGAAACGATTGGTTTGCTGGAACCATGAGCAGTTCTGTCTTGGTAAGGTTGAGTTGAAGGTGATGGTCCTTCATCCAGTAAGAAATGTCTGTTAGACAAGCTGAGATGCAGGTAGCTATCGTCAGATCATCAGGATGGAATGAGAGGTAGAGTTGAGTGTCATCAGCATAGCAGTGCTATGAAAAGCCATGTTTCTGAATGACAGAACCTAATGATGCCATGTAGATAGAAGAGAAGTGGTCCAAGAACTGAACCCTGAGGCACCCCAGTAGTTAAGACTCAATAGTTAAGACTCAAACCACTGCAGTGCGGTTCCTGCTATGCCCTTTGCCAATAGGGTTGATAGGAGGATCTGGTGGTTAACCGTGTCAAAAGCAACGGACAGATCAAGCAGGATAAGTGTTGAAGATTTGGATTCTGCTCTTGCCAGTCTTAGGGCTTCCACAAAAGAGAGCAAGGCCGTCTTAGTTGAATGTCCACTTCTGAAGCCAGATTGGTTGCTGTCAAGGAGGTTGTTCTGTGTGAGAAAGGCAGAGACTTGGTTGAACACAGCTCGTTAATTTTTTTTGGCAATCAAAGGAATAAGAAAAACTGGTCTGTAGTTCTCTAAAAGAGATGGGTTGAGGGTTGGTTTCCAAACACCAGTGTGGAGAAATATGTTAATGATGTGAGTGAGTGCAGGTAAAACTGCAGGAGAAATGGAGGAGATGAGATGGAATAGGATCAAGTGGACAAGTAGTAGGATGATTAGAAAGGATGAGTTTGGAGACTTCTGCCTCAGAGAGTGAAGAGAAGGATGTGAATCAGTATGTTTGCTGGTGAGATGTGCTTGACGGATTGTGCACTGATGTTTTTAATTTTATTAATGAAAAATGTGTTAAAGTCGTCAGCTATTAGAGATGAAGCTGGAGGAGGACGACAAAGGAGCGAGGAAAATGTTTTATAAAGCATGTGAGAGTTAGTCGAATTGTTAATTTTGTTATGGTAGTCTGTCCTTTTAGCAGTGGAGACATGAGCCCGTTCAGCAGCTTAAGTTTAGAACAATGTTCACGTAGAACATCAGATAACCAAGGTGCAGAAAGGGGTATTGCGGGCGGATCTGAATAACCCCATTACCACAGTTCCAACACCATGAACTTAAACTTGTTGTCAGTACTGCCACGCGACTTTTACTAATCAATACGGAATTGCTACGTGAGATTTCTCAGCAACAAGGTGGGTAAAAACGCTGTTTTTTTAAGTTACTTTACCTAAACTCCGCTTTATTATTTAGAGAGAGAGACACAGATGCAGACAATTTACACATCTCTCTCTTAAAATGGCCGTATTTGAGAATTTTTTTCCCTGAGAAGTTTGCACCACTGGATATAGCTGTCGGTCATTTAACATTTCTATCGTAAAACCTATCGTTAAAGTGGACTAATATTAAATGATTTGCAGCTTCATCGTACCTCGTTCTCTTTTATGTCAAACTGACGCCACCTCGCGCTCTGCTTCTGTCATCAGTAAACCCCACCTACTTTTATTTGATTGGGCATCTCAGTCATTTTGATATTGACTAGCGCTCTTGGACTGCTGAGGCTTTGATCGTAGATTCATTCTCACACTTTTATAGTATTAATAGCTCCTAACAGGCTGTGTGACTATGAGACGTTATTACCTTATATGGTCTATAGTTATTACCTCAATGTGTGTCAGTATGCAGTTTTCCCTATTGCTCGCATACTAGCGATTAACCCTCTGCGTCCCACTTCTGGTTGTAGGTTGCGACCCCTTATCTACACCATCTTAAATGGATAGCTCACCCAAAAATGTACTCTCCCTCATGTCATTCAAACCTATATGTGCTTCTTTCTTTCTTTTGCTAAATATAAAATTTTATTTTGGAACTTGTTGAAGTTTAAACCACATTGGACACAAATGACTTTTATTCTATAGACAAACAGTTTTGAACGACATGGGATGATCTTTAATTTTTTTTCTATGTTTTTAAAAGTAGTCACTTGCTCACCAAGGCTGCACTTATTGGATTTAAATCCATTAAAAACAGTAAAATTGTTAAATATTATTACAATTTAAAATAAAAATTCTGTATTTGAATATATTATAAAACGTAATTTTTCCAATGACGCAATGCTGAATTTTCAGCATCATTACTCTCAGTCTTGAGAGTCACATGATCCTTCAGAAGTCATTCTAATGCAGATTTGCTGCTCAAGAAACATTATTATTTTTATTATTATTATCTATGTTGAAAACAACTACTATTTTTGTGGAAACCATGCTATATTTTATTTCAAGATTCGTTGAGGAATAGAAAGACAGTTATTAAAAATAGAAATCTGCTAGACTGTTACCAATGATAAAACTAAACACCTAATCTGACTCTATTAATCCAATATTTGATGCAAAGTCATTTCATAGTGTTGAACTGTAATGCATATATAATGATGGAATGGTACAATAATTCTCTCCTCAGATTACCTGCTGCTGGTGAAGGTTCTGGTTCCTCTCCTGGTTTCGATCGGTTGTTGTGTTTGTCTGTGGTCATACAGAAACCTGTAAGTCTGCTGATATACAGTGTGTGTGGTGAATGATGGACTGTACCTCTCTTCTCTGTGGTTCACTGACACTGATGACGTCTTTCTCCATCACTTCCAGGATAAGAGGCTTTCCAAAAGAAACATTCAGCTTTCTGCACATAAAAGCACTGGACCTGGATGAAGATCTTTATGAAGTAATTCATTACATTGATGCCATACAGTAATATAATAGCATTGTGTCTATTTCCTTTGACAGCTTAAACCAGGCGCTTTTCTGTTCTTTTTAAGGCGAGTGAAAAGATCCGTACTCTGATGATAGAGGACTGTGAATGGTGTGACGTTGAGATTTTAGACGTGCAACCCATCCCAGCAGAGAAAGCATGGTTGACGTCTGTAGAAGACCCGAATTGTTCATTCATTTCTCCTAAAGTCACGCTCCCATCCTGTCATCTTACCACAGACGTATGGCTAGCCACAAATCTCACAAACTTTACTTACGTGTCGTCTGTGCAACAAGATGTGCCTTCAGAGGAGCTGAAGACAGAAGCCACAACTCAGGGGTCAGAGATCGCGGACTTTTCGAGTGACTATGTCACTTCCGTAGCCACATAATTCCTGAAAATGCAGTGTTGTAACCTTTTATACACGACAAAGAGAGCAAGCCAGAGCTGTTGATCTTATCACATTCAGCAAGATCACAACATCCTCATGTCACCGTGTGTGTGAGGGGCCCCGCTTCCTTCTGCAAAAACAACTTTTAAAGACAAGAAGTGTTGTGAAATGCGACTGCAGAGATTTTGCAATATCTTTCAGGTGCTTCATCTTGGTTTTGCATGTTATGCTAGACCTTTCTAGGCAAAACTGTACAAAATGTTCTCTCTCAAGGGAAAACACATTCTGGAGGGGACATTTATGGGTAACCCTTTGTGATACTGTATGTATCATAAATTAAAAATGAACAATTTTACAGTTAAGAACTTGATATGTTTAAAAATGTACTTTAACATTTGAAAATTTGGGACTGGAATTATTATTATTTTTTATATTAGGTTCACAAATGCTGTTTTTTTTATTACCATAATATTTATATTTTATTATACAGTTTTATTCAAAATTTGTTAAAAAATATTTACACTTGTTCTACCAAGGCTGAATTTATTTGAACATAAATATAGTAGAAACAGTAATATTATCAGTGCTGTCAAAGGATTAATCGCATCCAAAATAAGTTTTTGTTTACATAATATGTGTGTGTACAGTGTATATTTTATGTATATATAAATAAAAACACATGCATGTATACACTTAAGAAAAATATGTATATATTAAGTATATTTGTATATATCAAATATAATAATATACATGTAATTATTTTAAAAATACACAATGTGTTTATGTTTATATATGCATAAGTACAAAAATATATTATGTAAACAAAAACCTTTATTTTGTATGCAATGAATCAGTTGACAGCACTAAATATGTAGTTTATTTGAATTTATTTAAAAATATAATTTTTGAATTTTCAGCATCATAATTTCTCATGATCGTTCAGAAATCATTCTAATATGCTAATTTGCCACTCAGGATACATTTCTTATCAATGTTAAAAACTACTGCTTCATATTTCTGTGGAAGCCTTGGCGTTTTTATGAAATATAAATCTTTTGTAAAATTATAAATGTCTTAGGTATGTCAGACGTGATGTCATTTCTAATCCATGTAATGCATCCTTGCTGAATAAATGTACTAATAAAATGCATATAAGAAAGCAGTTTAAGTATTACTCTTTGCCAGTTCATGATACCTAATGCATTTATACCGATGTTAACACATTGAACTCCATGGTAAAATGTTACTACTTCATATTGTTAACTATATACCCCCCCCCCCCAAAATAAATTATTTTACTTTACACTTAATTCCCGCACATACTCAGCATCTGAATGCACTCAGACGACATCGATGCACTCATGAGTTTTCCTCTTTAATTATATATCCCTTTGCTTTTTCCAGGGCTGAAAGTGCCCAAAACACACTGTACACAGTTTACAAGGGAAACCACAACAAAAAACAAAAGTCCTTTAAATTACACCATCTTTCACAAGATCATCTTTTAGGAAAAATATAAATATTTTTTTTTCATCTCTTTTCTGTCTCATGCCACTACGGTACAGATCCGTAGCCCAGGCGAAAGCCATGGCACTCTCTCTTCAGCCAATCAGATCACAGTCAGTTGATGGCAGTAGCAGCAGCGCTGAGACACATATTAACAAAAAGTCTTGCAGTTAATAAATAAGTAACTGGGTTTGTGTCGATTCAGCATGCAATCTACTCATGGATTCGGTCGAACAAGAAAGATGGATTCGATCAGTGCTTTGTGTGAACATCAGGAACACGTCGAGAACATCAATGCAAGAACTATGGCTTACTACAAGACTGCTACGATCGGAAGAAGATCTGAATACCAGTGTTTTAACATGTCAGACGCTTCAGTGCACGCTTGAGGAAACACACTGGGATTAAATGCATTTCAAAGGTGCAATGTGAAGGGAAACGCGAGCAATGTATAGACAAAATGTCAAGATAATACTTGAACTCTTTCTAAACCAGCGCTCTGGCCGCTTATTGAAGAAATATTCCAAGTTTCACTATTAAGAGTGCAGGCGAATGTTGCCGATTACAAGAGAAAATCATTTTGACTAGAATAACAAAATAATAAACATTTCACTAAAAAAAATTTGAAAGAAAAAGAAAAATGAAGCTTGTTTTTAGGAATATTATTTAGCATTGTGACATAACTGTCATGAAAATTAAGCACACTTTATTATTTTCAAATATATATTATCAGTATATTAAATTCTGCTATCATGTGTTAGCATTACAATTACATGAATTTGTAAGAGAAATGTGCTTAATTGTTATGAATGTCAGAATGCAAAAAAAAAAAAAAAAAAAAAAAAAAAAAGAGAAAATCTATTTTACATAAAGGAAATTAAGCCTGTTTTAGGACTTTTAATTAAGGAGATTTTGATCACCATATAATAATTGAAGAATTCGCAATGGAAATGTGCTTAAATTGTCATGAACATTTCAGAATGAAAAACACAAACTAAAAATAAAAAGTATGTACTTTGCATAAAGAAAATTCAGCTGTTTTTTTAGGTACTAGTATTAAATTTTTTTTGCCTAATGTTAAATATAAGCATATTTTGCTCACAAAATAGTCAAATAGTGTTGTAAATCCCATGTGATTTTCATACCTTAACAAATTATTTTTTATTTCACATATGATGTTATAAACGTAACTTTTTTTCTCAACAACCTCCACCCCCACCCCACCACATAATTTTTTACAGAAATGTGCTTAATCGTAATTAAAAAAAAAACATGAAATGGTCGTAAATGGGCTTAATATGTGTATAATATATGTATAATATACACAGTCAAAATGATTTTCTGTTTTAATCAACCTCACACAGATCTGGGTCACATCTCACTCTAAAATCAGATTGCAAAAAATGCAATTCATTTTTCCATTAAAATATTTTACATTATGACAATTTTCATGACAATCAAACATATTTCTCAAAATTGGGCTTTACAGAAAAAGAAATCTGATTAAATCTGATCAGGACATGATCTGGACAGCTTTGGTGAGTTTCACCCTTAAAAGATCCAGACTGTCAGGAGTCAAACTAGCTCTGTGATCGAGTGTGTGTGTGTGTGTGTGTGTATCAGTGCTCGCATGCGCTTCACCTGCGTCTTTCGGAGAATTTCCTACAGAGACCGTACGCAGATGACAGATTTCCAATGAAAGATGTGTGACACTAAGGGTTCGCATATCGCAAACAACGTTTTCCCCCGAAACACTGGATTCTGATTGTCTGGAGGTCTTAAAAAATCCAAACACGTGTACAAAAGAAAAGAAACTAATAAATAGTACAAATGTGATCAATGTTTCACCCGCTCTTTCAGTTCTGGAAGTCCTGAATTCATTCAGTCAAATCATTCGCACTGAATTCTTTGTAGTGTTTGCGTGATCTTTTGAAATATTGGGACGGGGTGGATATGTACAAACGCCAGTGCAGTGAACTCTAAAGTAAAATCTCATCCGTGCATCTGGCGCTCTTAAAGTGTAAACAGCGTTTCATTTAGATCGTTCTTTGTAAACACGTACGTCCGTATTGTTCGGACCATCTGAAGCGCTCCGGTTCACCTGTTTCACAGTCTGAAGATATCTTTTGGTAAACTGCTCCTCTTCAGAAACACAGTCTGAAGTCCAAGGGTTTGTTTCAGTATTCCTCTGTGTCTCTCTGTGCCGTATAGAAGGTGAGGTGAGGTGAGGTGATGGGATAGCGGAGCTGACGGAGGGATCAAGACTCCTCAGTGTCCCCCGGGACAGGTTGCGATGGTTTATTCAGCACTGCTTCAGCTTCATCATACAACTGCAGACAGGAACAGTCAACGTCACAGACACAATAGTGCATAAAAGATCTTCATAGCTTACTTTAGATCTTAGCTTTAAATACTGGAGGTCCCTAGTATGACAGAGTCTGTGAAAAGATGTAGAAGCTACACACTATAACTTTTCTGAGCAATATGAACTCCGAGTCCTTTCAGAAGAGAGGCCGTACCGGAATGAACTGCACATCCTGGAAGAGCTCTTGGATGAAGCGGCGTGAAGCCAGACGAAACATGCAGCTGGCCAGCAGGAAGGAGACCTCGGAGTACAGGCAGATGTCATCAAACGTGAACGGAAACTTCTCTTTTATCCTGCAGAGGGCAGTAGAGCGTTACACAGAGCTAAATCAAGCACAGAACACACACTGGCACAGAATTTCTCCAGTGTTTTCTCACGTGAGCAGTCCGGTTTCGTGTCCTTTGGTGCCGACTGAAGAGCTGAGGTTGATGACGAGTCGCAGAACCTCTTTCCTCAACAGAACTCTGCAGGCCGGGCCGTCCTCAGATATCGCCTTGCCACCTATATGATACATACACATAAATGCTTCTTTTTCCATCATGGACTTTTCATTGACCTCCACTGCTTTGATACTGAACTAGCTCCTAACGTTTACATCTCGACACCATTTGGATTTTGGTTATTACTTTACTTGTAAAGTTTACTTTTACTTTACATGCTAAACAAATATTTACTAAAAAGTTGATGTATTTATTAAGATATGGATCCCTTTTATACAATTTGTTAATAAGCAGATGAGTGAAATGACTCTGAGGTCCCTGACATAATAGTTTCACATTTTTACTGATTAACTTATTTAAAAAAAACAAAAAAACAATACCATTCTGATAAATTTATGTTTATTATTATTATAATTATTACTATTACTTATTTAATTTATTTCAATTTAATTATATACGATTGGGTGGAAAAGTTGCAAATGTTTTGTATTTTGTTTGGATAGTAGAAAAAAAACTAAACATCTATCAGTTGTCTAGAGACAAAAACATGTCAAATGAATTCATATTTAATCTCACACAACTAAAAATATATTGTTTTAAAAAAAATTATACTCTAATTTATTTTGCTTCTCATCATCATCAGTTGTTATTATTATTATTATATTTTACATTTAATTATTACATATGCTGTGGTTGAAAAGTTGTGTTGCTCCTTTGGACAGAACAACAAAAATAAATACAAATAGAATTGGAAAAAAATATATCAATATGATTAAAAATATATACTTATTCATTTAAATATTTAAGTTATTTTATATATTTAATTTTGTATTTTTTTAATATACTATTTTGATAAATATAATTTTCGCTTAAGCTTAATTTTTATACATGTTAGGATGGGAAAGTTGTTCACTGTAAGTCACTTTGCGTCTGCTAAATGCATAAAAATGCATAATTGTTTTGTATCAGCCCAGTTCAATACAAAGAGGATGTTTGGTTATAAAAAAAAAAAAAAAAAAAAAGAAACACCTGCAAGGTTCACTCTATCCAGACACTATTGAAGTAATAGATTGAAAGTCTAGATTGAAAAGAACTTTGACACTATTGTAAATGTTTCATATATTGTACTGTACTGTACTGTATGTTCAATTATGTCCCAGTAAAACATAAACTTCAAGAAATTTTCAACACACTAAATAACTCCAGAATAAAAGGTTGTTACTCTCACCCAGGATGAGCTCTGAGCTGGGAGTGCTGCTGGTCGAACCCTGACTGACGGCCGCGTCGCTGCAGCCCGAGATGCCCGAGAACTTGGACTGGGTGACCACCTCCAGGTGATTGTGGGAAGGCTGGCTGTGCCACTGACAGAAACCATCAGACAGATCTGCCGGAGAG
This sequence comes from Carassius gibelio, assembly GCF_023724105.1. Classification (NCBI taxonomy): domain Eukaryota; kingdom Metazoa; phylum Chordata; class Actinopteri; order Cypriniformes; family Cyprinidae; genus Carassius; species Carassius gibelio. The sequence continues at coordinate 12,488,177 of NC_068400.1, read as the reverse complement.
ATATGAGGTATGGGTATGAGGAACAAAACAAACTAAATTACTCCTCTTTACCCAAATCTGGGCTTTGAACCTACAACCTTTCCAGTTACGACCAGATTCCTCATAATCAGTTATTCCTTTCTGAAAGCAGCAGGTTTACAAAAACTGATTTATGAAGCTGAAATTCACCTGTGCGAGTGTGTGTGTTGTTCAGGTGGCTGTGTGTGTGTGAGCCGAGGATGCTGATGGCGCTGCAGTAGAGGCAGTTGTGCTCGGTGTGCTCCTGTAGACCTGTACTCTCATCGGCTCCCAGCAGGTGCTGCTGCTCCAACCGGCTGCTGTTTAACAGCTCTGTGATACTCATCTGCGGCTTCAGTAGAGGACCACCACACGCGTCTAAGAAACCCACAAGAAACATGCAGATTTGTTTCATAGAATTATTCATTTACTTATCATTCTATACACAATCTGTTTGGGGTCTAGAAGATTTTGTACTTCTTTTGAACTTTTTATTCATCAAAGAATCTTGTTTCCCCAAAATGTATACACTGATAATAATTAAATATGTTTCTAGAGCAGCAAATCAGCATATCAGAATGATTTCTGAAGGATCATGTGACACTGAAGACTGGAGTAATGATGCTGAAAATATAGCACTGTATCACAGAAATAAATTACAGTTTAAAGTATGTTCAAATAGAAAAAACAACTCATTAAAATTATAATAATATTTCATAATATTACTGTATCTTTGATCAAATCAATGAAGAGCAGAATAAATCTTACCAACCACAAACATTAGAAAGGTACTGAATTTTTTTCATTATTAAAATAGTTGTATTATTATTCCTACCACTAATAATAATAATAACAAATACAGAAATAATTGTTGTTGCAGCAAGCAGTCATACCATCAGATTCTCCAAAAAGAAACTTGGATGATTTTTCTCCAGCAGGGGGGCTTGTTCTCTTCTGGAAATATGATGTTTCTTTAATCTAAAAATAAAGTGAAATCTTATATGTGAACAAACATTTACACTCTTACTCAGTTAAAACACAGTAATTTTCTACAAAAAAAAAGTTTTTGACATATATATTTGAACTTTTTTGGTCACTAAAACTAGGCTCCCGCCTTTAATTCAAATCTATTAAGGTATTTTTTTATCATCTAACATGTGAAAATAACAAATAACAAATAAGTCTAAATCAAAAAATGACCACATGCTTGCTTCTGTTAAATAAGTCACTCGATCAGAGTTATGCCCACAGTGAGATCAAAAATAAATAAAAAAAAAAAGTTAAAATGACTGCACCTTCAAATGAACCAACCCAATAAAAATTGAATCAAATTCTCATGAGCCTCTATGTACTCTACAGATGTATTACTAAAAGTTCACATGGTGAAGGCACAACAAATGTACCTGAAACATGTGGTTGATGTCCAGGGGCAGCGCCAGGCCGATGTAGTCCTCACTGCAGCCAAAGGTGGCGCTAGAGACCATGGAGCGCAGGGAAGAGGAGCGCTGCAGGGTGAAGTGATTGATCGGACTCAACAAGTCCTCCTTATCCAGAGACGCAAAACTCAGAGCTTTTAAAAACCTGAGAGGAGAGCGAACACAAGCACACCCACTGCAAAACATTAGCTTTAAATCCTACAAACCTTCTAGACTTTCATTTTTATTCGCACACAGACACAAACTACATCTACAAGGTTTGTGGGTTTCCTAAAGGACTGTTTCCAGAAGCATCTAGTCTTAGAGGTCTATTAGTATCTAGTAGGGATATGCCAGTGTTCTGTCGATTTGTCCTACCCTGTCAGATTTTGCTACCTCCAATTAAAACAGTGTGTAGTACACTTCAACAACGAAACATGCTACCTGTAAAGTTAGAGTTTATTAAAGTCTAAACCTACCCCAACCCTAAACCTAACCTTACAGTAATGCAGATACATTAAATATTGTTGTTCAGCATGAGAAAAAGGATGCAATATTGATGTGCGCATGCGCAGTAAACCCTGGTAGGAAAATCTGACGGGTATGATTAAATGTCAGGACACTGGCATCAAATTTTCCTGCTGCAATTAATTTCTCATGCTTTTATCACGGTATACGGTATTATCACGATATTGAAATTTACTGTAGTTTAAAAAATTTGTCATAATACAGTATAACAGGTTAAATAACTTTTTTCTTAGAACAAAAATAACTGAACATTTAAAATACAATAAAGCAATACAGAAAAATATAAAGTTAAAAGTTTTCCACAGATTAAAGTGCAAAAGACCTCATTATTTAACCATTAACATTCACAATGAGCAATAGCTACATTTGCTACAGAAGTTATTCATCTTTGTTAAAAAATACAAGTCTTAGTTCCTGTTAGCTCATTAAATAACACAGCTCCAACTTTCGATTTTAACAACGTGTTATTAAATATTGGAATACCTAAGATTAATGAATGTTCAGAAGAATTTTTCATTGGCAGTTCAAGTTTACTAATGAAGCCCTAATGTAAAGTGTGACTAAACAAAGAATCAGAACACTTTTAAAACAATATCTAGGGCATGTTGTAGTCCAGATTAAAATGTAAAAGTTAGAAAAAAAGTAGCCTTTTTAATCTAATTTTTTTATTTTATTTGGCGCTCTGATGAACACCATAGAATACACAAATCTGAATGGCTATTTAAATGATTTTAATACATTTTAGAAAGTAGCGAAGCTGCTTTATTTATGGGGTTTCCAGAGTAAAGGCTGCATTTCCTGCAGTTTAGCGCCATCTGCTGTCAGAGAGAGAATGTGCTTTCAACGTGTCTTTCACTTGTTCTCCATGTGCTTCTCATGCATGCTTATTTACATCAGACCACGCACACGTGTCTTTCAAGCAGCATACCGCAGCGATGTTGTGCATTTTGACCAGTTGATGGGAAAGTTATTCTTAAAATGCATTCCAAATTTTGAATAATTTGTAATAATTATTGTAATATATAATATATAACTACTGTAATATACCTGCACATATAATTGTCAATTTGTATATTGTTATTCCTTACCTACTTATTTGTATTTTTTATTCTTTTATTAAGTGTTTTTTGTTCTGTCGCTGTCATTCTGTTGCACTGCAGAAGCACGAAAACAAATTCCTTGTATGTGTAAACAGACCTGGCAATAAAGCTCATTCAGATTCTGATTCACAGTATTTAGAAGTGCCCCCAATAACAATATCGTATATTGTGCATATTCGCTACGTGATATATCGCATTACCGAATACCAGCACATGTCTAGTATCTAGCCAATCAGCCATCATCAAATATGAGTGAAAGATGGGAAACTATTCAGGGGAGAATGACCGTGGATCTGTAGTCGCACGGGAAGAGATGTTATAAACTCTACGGCAGGTCCAAGCTAATTAGGGGATCCTACTTTCTCTACCCACCATGGCACATGAGTTCTGGGCACTCTGTGGTGGGAGGTAAACGGCCCAGAATACCTTTTCCTAGAATACCTGAGAACCAGCAAAAACACCCCAATCTTCAATTGCACTTTCATATATAGGTCAATAAAATAAAAACCCTTCAACCCAAACAAACAACTCAACAAACATAAAATAATGTATTTATTTTATAAAAAAAACAGCTATCTTATATAAATAATGATTAACCTCATTCAGTCTTTTTGGACCATTGCATTATTATGAAACATGTTTTTATTAAAATATATATTTTCCCCAAAAATTCTTTTACATGAATTAAAAGGTTAGTTCAGCCAAAAATGAAAATTAAGCCAGAAAGTCATCTTAGAAAGTCATCTTAGATGTATATAACTTTCTTCTTTCAAACAAAATTGGTTGGAGTTATTTAAAAAATGGTCTTTGATCTTTTAAGCTATTTGATGCAACTTAGCGGGTGTTGCACTTCATCGGTCCATGATAAGTTTAATAAAAAGCTCATCCATAAAAAAAAAAAACATATCTTACACCGCTCCAGAGAGTGAACAAAGGCCTCCTGTAGCAAATCAATGCGTTTTTGTTTTTTTTGTTTATTACATTTAAAATGTAATAATCACTTTAATCTAGCTTGTACTCACAGTTGTACACAGAAGCAGTTACGGAAGAGTGATGTATGAGGTCAGCGCTGCGCATGCACCGATGAGTCTCGTGAAAACCAACGTTTGTTAACCGGAGCAAAGGAAGTAAATTTTCCTTTACCTGCGGGACCCAACGCAAATCTCGCAGGAGTGGGCGGTTTTACCGTTGCTGCGGGCGGGAATGGGCGGTCAGAACATTTCGCGGGAGACCCGCGGGGAACACTGGTGTGTCATAGAAATGAAGTCAACACAAGAAGTTGAGAAGAAAATTATAGCTGGAAATTATAGCTGTTTGCGGGTTTATGAAAACAGTCCCCCGTAGGGCTCTAAACCAGTCTCCTCTTTGCTTATATCAAAATCATCTGACATTCTTCTTTCCACATACTCGTTTTGTACTTCTAATTAGTGACCGTTGTTTTGATCTCTCCACTGCGTTTCCCTGTGCATCACTTCTGAGCGGCGCAAGCACAGTGCTGACCTCCATGCTCCATCCACGCGGAGATGCGTCCATTTTACAAACTGTGAGCGCAAGCTGAATTAAAGTGATTATTACGTTTTGAATATGGATATTTTTCTTACAATAATGCTACAGGAGGCCTTTGTTCACCCTTCTAAGCTGTGTGAGCTTTTTATCAAGCTTCTCATGGTCGGATGGAGTACAACACCCTCTGAGTGTCATCAAACAGCTTGAAAGATCAAAGACAATTTTTAAAATAACTCCAACTGAATTCGTCTGAAAGAAGAAAGTCATATACACCTAGGATGACTTCAGGGTGAGTAATTTATAGCTTAATTTTCATTATTGTCGGAACTAACCCCTTAAAGTGGCATGTTCGTAATAAGACGTAAAAGTAGAAGTAAATGCAGTGTACCTGCGTGGCGTGAGCCGGGAGTCGAGGCTGCGTGTTTTCATGGTGATGGTGTCTGTAAACAGCACGTCTTTAGCAGGAGACGCCAGCGCTTCGCTGTGTGACAGAGACGGGTAGATCCTCTGCTGCTGCAGGCGTTTCAGCGTGGCGTATCCCAGCGCGTCACGCTGGCTCGTGTAGATGTAGCTGCAGTCCACCAGGCTCTTGATGGTGGCCACGGAGGGCGACTTCAGCGACTGTGCCCTGCGCGGCAGCGTGTGCGCGGACCCGGGAACAACCAGCGACGTCGAATTAGACTTGGACAACAGGATGTGATTGTGGTTGGAATGAGGAATGAGCGAGTGTTGCATTTTCACAGTTTTGGCGCTGACCACCGTGTTGAGGCTGGCGCAGTCCGTGTCCATGGCGATGGAGGAGGCGGGCTCTCGGGAGGGGGAGGAGCTCATGGAGCTGATGCCACTGGTGGTTGTGTCTGTGTTAAAGCTATGACTGCGGCTCTTAAACGTGCCGCCGCCGGGCAGTACAGACGCACCGTCACAGGTCAAACGCTCCCTGCTGCTCCGCTCCCTCTGACCGTCACTCGGGGTCACAGCCTTGTGTTGACCTCTGCCTTCTGAATCCGAGCATCCCTCAGTGCCATACGACTCTGTTAGTGCTTTAATACCCACAAACGAAGTCTCGAGGCTGACCGTTGGGCTGTGAGACATGCGACCGCCATTATAAAAGACCTCGCCCTGTCCCGAGTGGCCTGGAGAGAAGCTCGAGGGCTCTGTTATGGTCCGGTTGCGCCGCATGAGCCGGAGCTCCTCGAATGATTTTCCCGCGTTTGTCGTGCCTTTAGTGTCACTGGGGCTCCGTGCCTTCTTACTGGGGAGAGACAGGGAGTTCAGGAAGCGGGTTCGGAGATGTGAAGGGGTCAGGATGGTGAAAGGGCTTCTGTCCTTTGAGGATTTTGTGTGTATACTGAGAGAAGAGTCCTCGTACATGTCCAAACCCTCGCGGTCATCGTCCATGAAATACAAACCTAAGGGAGACGTCAAATATTACAATGGATGTAAAATGAAAAACAACAGATTGCAATGATCACATAATCATACATTTTTGTGTACATGTTTTTAACTAAAAAGGTGAAAATAAAATAAAACAAATATTAGATGAAAAAATTAACTATATGTATATATATATATATATATATATATATATATATATATATATATATATTATGTGTGCTGTTATTTTAGATTATATATATATATATATATATATATATATATATATATATATATATATATATATATATATATATATAATCTAAAGTAACAGCTCTCTAGCTTGCTTCCAAATCAAGTTTATTTTGAAAATGATACTATATTACAAATACTGGATAAACCCTCTTGGATAAATTGCCTTTGTTTCTCTTTTGCAAGTTGCTTTGAATAAAAGCATCTGCTAAATGTAAACATCCTTTTAACATTATCAATTTACTTTAAACGAAGTAAAAGTTAAAAAATAATTTTTAACAACTTAAAAAGAGTTTTTTTTTTTGTTTATTTTACTCAATTGGCATATTTAGTGAATTTAGAGATGTGGTGCAAAATAAAAAGACGACGATATAATCTCTCTAAACAGTGATGCAACTACTATAACAGTAAATCCATTTAAGGATATTTAGATATTTTACTTGCAAACAAGAAGAAAAACAGATGAGGAAATATTTTAAAGTTGATATGTTTAGCATGTGCATGGACTCACTGGGCTGACTTTCACTCTCGCTGTTGTGGCGTGAGCTGGTGGACTCCGAGTTGAGGCTGAGCGTGCTGGGCACAGATGACAGTTCACTGGGCAGCGGAGCATCCACTTCATCAGGGACGACGGGCCACTGCTGCCTGCGACTGTGCCGAACCGAGTCCCATCCCAAAGCCTTCAGCACATCACTGCCCTGCCTCGTGCGGCTGATCACACCCAGCACATACACACACGTGCTGCACACACAGACCTGCTTGTTACTACTGGATATGATGCAAGCTTATTTCAATCTGCACTACTGCCATTTTTGTGAAGTTGTGAAGTTTTGAGAGTAAAAAAAAAACAAAAAAAACAAGGAGTAGTGCTGCAAAATAAAAGCTTTTGTTCACATATTATGTGTGTGAGTACTGCGTGTACTTAGTATGTAAATATAAATAGACATGCATTTGTAAATTTAATAAAAATTTGTATACAAAATATATTTTGGATGCGATTATATTGCAAATCATCCATTTGAGATGAGACTATGTTTAAAAAAATTTTGGTTAAAAACTACAGTTCAAGAGTTCGAAGTTTGTGCAATGTTTGTTAAATGTTTCTGAAAGGTCTCCTATCCTCACCAAGGCTGCATTTAGTTTATTAAACATACAATAAGAACACATTAATGTTGTGAAATACTATAACTATTATATATTTTAAAATGTAATTTATTCCTGTGATACAAAGTTGAATTTTCAGCATCATTACTCTTCATTTTCACATGATTCTTCAGAAATCATTCTAATATGCTGATTTGCTGCAAAAAAGAAACATTTCTTAATATTATCAATGTTGAACAGTTGTGCCGATGAACATTTTTGTGGAAAATTATTACCCTACAATATGTATGCATGTGTAATGTTCCCACAGATCCTGTCCGTGGGCATTAAAGGTTGTAAATAACCAGATACGTATCTGTATTAGACAATCTTACCCGCGTATGGACAGAACCTCACAGTGCTGAGCCAGAGCAATAACATCTGGAATCACGTTCTCCTCCTGTAGGAGGTTCAGTCCCCAGTTTGAGCTGCCAATGTTGCCCTGAAATATTGAAAATGATCGTAAACTTGCATACAATGACACCAGAGATATTCAAGGATGCAAAAAACTATCACTGACCAGAGCCCACAGCGCTGCTTTCAGCTGTTTAATGCCCTCCCATGTATCCAACACTGGAGAACGGACTGTGTAGCTAAGATCCGGGATAACACCCTAACAAACACACAAATAACACATAAGTGCACAAAAACAACCAATGCTATAGAGGCATAGCAGGCAGTGCATGTGTAACTGGGTACCTGAGCTTCCAGCAGCAGGCAGCCGGTTTTATCATGGACCAGCTGCCCATATAAATGCACAGGGAGAAACACATTTGGCCTCTGCAACCTACAAGATAAATGCTTTGATTAAAACAAGTATACATCATGTTTATAAGTAGCTTCATTCAGAAGCATTAGTGCTAAGACCTTTGGTTGCTGCGGCGGACGTAGTTGTCTCCGTCGACAGGTTTGCGGTATGTTGTGAGAGCTTCATTCAGCTGCTCCTCGATCATGTCCACATACTTCAGATTATACCCCTGCGAAAACACACACGGCTCAATACACCTGCATTCAAGAGGAACCAACACAGACACAGACGTAAAACCACAGGCTGAGAGAGAGAGTCAGTGGATTGATGCTTTCACCTTCTGCCATTTCTCCAGCTGTTTGCTGACATAGCCTCTTTCATTGAGATAAGAGAAGCCTTTTGGGATGGACAGGAACCTAGAGGAGAGCAGAGAGGCATTTACCACATTATATTTAGAGTCTCTTAGAGATGAGGAGTACAACAAATTATAAGCTTACTTAAATATTATATATCTTTATATATGACTGTTCCATAACTTCATTAAAACAAAATTTAGTTTGAAATAAAATCCACATGAACTACTATCAAAAATGACTTGAACGATTCATTCAGAACACTAATGAAAATCAGATCATTGTAGCACCAATAAAACCTTTACTTATTACATATATATTATTAATGTATGTTGCATTAAAAATTGAAAGTAAATATGAAAATATAAGACAATGTATAATTTTATCCAATGCCAAAGAAATGTGAGATTTTTTTTCTACAGGCATGCAGTATGAACAAGATACAATGACAATTCTATATAATTCTACATCACAATAACAGAATATACAGTATAATGAATGCATATTACAAAAGTTATTTTTGCTGGATATTCGACTTAAAATGTTTTAAATATCACACAGTCAGCTACATAGAAATACTTATTTTAGACTCTAAAAAGCAAAATGGGGAATAATTCTGTGTGATGCAGTATAAAGTTTTAATGTTGGCCAG